>NW_028281280.1:335000-642500 GCF_059751285.1 Brachycentrus maculatus | reverse complement strand
TTAAAAATTGTTTACACATTTCTATGAATTGAAAATTTAAATAAATTACGTTTGAAATAAACTGTTATTTATTTCATACCTTGAATGGTAATATATCGCTCACTCCTTTCAAGAACGTCATAAATCAAAAAACTTGATTTTTCAGGAGAACGTTTTTAAAGTTTAAAAATATAAAACAATGGATTAAAAATGAATATAAAGCCACTTATTGAACTTTTTACTGTGCAACAGATCTTTTTAGGTAAAACCTGAAGGTTTTTTCTCCGTTTGAAAAATATTAAGTATATTTAAAAAAAAATATTAAAAACACGCCTTTTCTTCAAAATGCTAAAACAACACTTTCTGCCCTGTAGCGGGTAAATATTAAGTTAAAAATATGCCGCTTTTGCTGGGATATAGTACATTTTCTGGGCATTCCGAAAATATGCACAACTGAAAATTGTCGATTTTTGATTTATGACGTTCTTGAAAGGAGTAAGCGATATCGGTAGTGCAAAGGCAAAGCGATATATCCGTCTCAGGCCAAATTTTACAGGAGAGCGAAAACATACTTGTGAAATAAAACTCATTTGTTTTATGTATATATATATTTTTTCAAACCCTTATCCGCACCCCAATGGTGCATAGGGCATTGTGTCATATTAACGCAGTGTTATCTTGATCGTTTTACACATGAAGGAAAGGTGATCAGCCCTCCGCTTCAGGTACCAGTCCGAGGTAATATTGAATAAATATTACAGTGAAAAAATCACTTATATTTATTTTTACCCCCCTCGGGAATCGAACCCGGGACCTCCAGAACGGTAGCCGAGCGTGCTGACCATGACACTACGGAGGCGGACATCTTAATAAAACTAAATAAGTATTGCAACTACAGCTATATCCTTTCGCCAGATTATGGAGTATACTATTTTAGACATTTTGTAGAACAGACTTAGAAAATGAAAAATTTGACAGATATACCCCTTTGCCATCACACTTCCGATATATACTTTTATATTTTAGTACAAAAATGTTAGTAATATTAGTATATAACCACTCACCGAGATTTTTATGTCTACCGGGTTGGAGAAGTACCTGTCTCTTCGTCAGGACAATCACTACTACAGCATCTAAACAACACTGTCACCACCATAGCATGGTATTATATTATTTCGTAAATTACAAATAAAAGAACTCAATTATTTTCAAATATTCCTTTTATTACGAAACGTATTCACTAAAATAAATTTTTAAGTATTTACAAAACTATATTTAAAAAAACACATAAAAATCAATTTAGTGATAATTGTTTCGCCTAGTTATGGCATTTTCAAACGAATGAAATGCATCAGTTTGAAAATGCCATAAATGGGCGAAAATATATACATATATATATATATATATATATATATATATATATATATATATATATATATACATATAGTCGCTACCGCAAGAGAGATCCCGTGCCACTTGCCCGAGTTGCGTCAGTCCGCCCCTGACCCGACCGCCATCAAATCAGGGCCGGACTGACAGATATTGAGCAAACAGCAGACAGCCCGCAGAACCGAAGCGGGAGACGGAGACGGGACATCGAGGCCCGCCTAGAAGAAGACCCGGGTCAGGCAGTGCTCCACGGGCGCCCGGCCCTCCCTGACAGTGTCCTTGGCCAGGTCGTCCAGCACCTGGTCCCCGTTGAGGTGTTTGCCGTCCACCACCTCCGCCTTGTGCCTGGCGATGGCGGGCGCCAAGCGAGAACACACCAATCCCGACTGGTAGAGCTCCCTTTCGCCAAAACGCATTCCGATGCAGTACGACCTAAAAAAATATTTATTTGGAAATTTAACAGATCAGTTACATAAATACATATCGCTCACTCCTTTCAACAACGTCATATATCGTATTTGGACACACTTAAAATGTTGTATACAAATATTTGATTTTAACAGAAAACAAAAAATGAAAAAGATGAATATGAAAAAAGTTATACGTTTGAAAGAAGAAGGTACTTAGATCTGTTTTTTCAATAAATAATTTAAGCTAAATTTTAAATGGAGACACTAAAACTTGGAGGTAATTAATGTCCAACATATCGCTCACTTCTTTCAACAACGTCATATATCAAAAATTGTCAATTTTCAGTTTTGCGTTTTTTCGGAATGCCCAGAAGAAGTACTATATCCCAGCAAAAGCGGCATATTTTTAACTTGATATTTACCCGCTACAGGGCAGAAAGTGTTGTTTTAGCATTTTGAAGAAAAGGTATTGTTTAATTATTTTTTTAAATATACTAAATATTTTTCAAATGGAGAAAAAACATTCTGGTTTTACCTAACAAGATCTGTTGCACAGTAAAAAGTTCAAAAACTGGCTGGATATTTATTTTTAATATATTGTGTTATATTTTTAAACTTTAAAAACGTTCTCCTGAAAAATCAAGTTTTTTTAATATGTAACGTTGTTGAAAGGAGTGAGCTATATGCAATAATGAGTAACAAAAAAAAACGGCCCTTAGGAAAATTTATCTTGACGATGCGGCCCAAAGGTGCAATTTGGGTTGGCCAGGCCTGGATTAGGGGGACCTGCTGTATTAAGATATAAATTTATAGATACCTTGAAGCTCTTGCTAGACTGGCTGTCATTGCGAATATCTGAATCACCATCTCAGACAGCCTCTGGAGGTCCCTGTGGACAATCATTAATAAATAATAAATAATTGAATGTGTCCATTCTTGTAGATTGCATGGGACAGCTCTCAATGTACCTCGCTTATTATTATAGAGAAGGTCTGTCAGGAAGCCTAGATGCTTCTGTATCAGGTCTGGGAATGCGGTGGGACAGCTCTCAATGTACCTCGCTTATTATTATAGAGAAGGTCTGTCAGGAAGCCTAGATGCTTCTGTATCAGGTCTGGGAATGCGGTGGGACAGCTCTCAATGTACCTCGCTTATTATTATAGAGAAGGTCTGTCAGGAAGCCTAGATGCTTCTGTATCAGGTCTGGGAATGCGGTGGGACAGCTCTCAATGTACCTCGCTTATTATTATAGAGAAGGTCTGTCAGGAAGCCTAGATGCTTCTGTATCAGGTCTGGGAATGCGGTGGGACAGCTCTCAATGTACCTCGCTTATTATTATAGAGAAGGTCTGTCAGGAAGCCTAGATGCTTCTGTATCAGGTCTGGGAATGCGGTGGGACAGCTCTCAATGTACCTCGCTTATTATTATAGAGAAGGTCTGTCAGGAAGCCTAGATGCTTCTGTATCAGGTCTGGGAATGCGGTGGGACAGCTCTCAATGTACCTCGCTTATTATTATAGAGAAGGTCTGTCAGGAAGCCTAGATGCTTCTGTATCAGGTCTGGGAATGCGGTGGGACAGCTCTCAATGTACCTCGCTTATTATTATAGAGAAGGTCTGTCAGGAAGCCTAGATGCTTCCGTATCAGGTCTGGGAATGCGGTGGGACAGCTCTCAATGTACCTCGCTTATTATTATAGAGAAGGTCTGTCAGGAAGCCTAGATGCTTCTGTATCAGGTCTGGGAATGCGGTGGGACAGCTCTCAATGTACCTCGCTTATTATTATAGAGAAGGTCTGTCAGGAAGCCTAGATGCTTCTGTATCAGGTCTGGGAATGCGGTGGGACAGCTCTCAATGTACCTCGCTTATTATTATAGAGAAGGTCTGTCAGGAAGCCTAGATGCTTCTGTATCAGGTCTGGGAATGCGGTGGGACAGCTCTCAATGTACCTCGCTTATTATTATAGAGAAGGTCTGTCAGGAAGCCTAGATGCTTCTGTATCAGGTCTGGGAATGCGGTGGGACAGCTCTCAATGTACCTCGCTTATTATTATAGAGAAGGTCTGTCAGGAAGCCTAGATGCTTCTGCATCAGGTCTGGGAATGCGTGGGACAGCTCTGGACGTACCGGTGCTCCTCGACTATGCGGGCCCCGTGGTGGCCGAGCGCGCGCTCCGTGGCCCCGATGGCGCTCAGCACGCAGTCCTCCAGGCCGGTGGCGGAGCCCTGCAGGCTCGGGTGCAGGAAGTTGGGCAGCTGCAGCACGCGGCGCGGGCCGCCGCTCACCCACTCCTGCACGTAGCGCCGCATGATGTACAGCGAGTTGAACATCGGGTTGCGCAACTGTCAACCAATCACGGACCAGATGTTATATATCGCTTACTCCTTTCAAAAACGTCATAAATCAAAAAACTTGATTTTACAGTAGAACGTTTTTAAAGTTTAAAAATATAACACAATGTATTAAATATAAATATCAAGCCACTTATTGAACTTTTTACTGTGCAACAGATCTTTTTAGGTAAAACCTGAAGGTTTGTTCTCCATTTGAAAAATATTTAGTATATTTAAAAAAATTATTAAACAATACCTTTTCATCAAAATGCAAAAACAACACTTTCTGCCATGTAGCAGGTAAATATTAATTTAAAAATATGCCGCATTCGCTGGGATATAGTACATTTTCTGGGCATTCCGAAAATATGCACAACTGAAAATCGACGATTTTTTATTTATGACGTCCTTGAAAGGAGTGAGCGATTTATGGTATTTTTTTTTTTTATTGTTTCGGCATTAACTTTGTGGTAAGACATGTTACAATAATCAAATAAAACACTTGTTTTATGCCACTCGAGTTTTATTGAAGACACTAGTTTCGGAAGTTAAACTTCCATCATTCAGGTCTGTATAATAACATAGTTATTATACAGTCCACCTTCGTAGTGTAATGGTCAACACGCTTAATGGTCGTCCGCCTCCGTAGTGTAATGGTCAGCACGCTCGGCTACCGTGCTGGAGGTCCCGGGTTCGATTCCCAGGGAGGGTCACATAAATATAAGTGATTTTTTCACTCTTATATTTATTCAATATTACCCTGGACTGGTGCCTGAAGCGGAGGGCTGATCACCTTTCCTTCATGTTAATGATCAAGATAACACTGCGTTTATATGATGCAGTGCCCTATGCACCATTGGGGTGCGGATAAGGGTTTGAATGAATGAATGAATTATACAGACCTGAATGATGGAAGATCAACTTCCGAAACTTGTGTCTTTAATAAAACTCAAGTGGTATAAAATAAGTGTTTTCTTTAATAATAATAATAAAACCCTTATCCGCACCCCAATGGTGCATAGGGCACTGCGTCATATAAATCTTGATCGTTTACACATGAAGGAAAGGTGATCAGCCCTCCGCTTCAGGTACCAGTCCAGGGTAATATTGAATAAATGTTACAGTGAAAAATTCACTCATATTTCTTTTTACCCCCCCTGGGAATCGAACCCGGGTCCTCCAGAACGGTAGCCGAGCGTGATGACCATTACACTACGGAGGCGAACAAGAATAGAATTGCATTTATTTTAATAAAGGAACTAACAGTAAGTACGTCATTTCGTTTTAATTCTGTGCACCACTCCTTTGCGCTAACAATCACGATTACGAACACGTGATCACAATACGCGGCAACACGCCGCCCCCAAAATAGCTGCTCCCGAAACCAATAGCTATGTAGCGGTCAGCAAGCCAGTCACCCCGACTGATAACAAGAGCGAATTCTCAGAAGTCAATCACTGCAACTATGCAGAACAAAAGAGGCAGTGACCGGGAACAATGGATTGCACACGTCCCAATGCAAGTTGTTTTGACTAACATGTCAACGGACTTTGATCATCAATCAAGACAAAGGAACAAAGAGTTCCCAAACTATATAAAAGGGGAACAGCCTCTGCCTCCACCTCTCACTCCTACACTGGGAACGTAGTCAGTACCATCATACAGTCGACACCCATCTACCGACGTCGTCACGAGAACACCGCATCAAGACCTCGTTACGATCTCCAGTCCAGCACCCTCGTCAACATCACGAAGATACTCCGGTCAGCCCGACAGTCCATCTACGACAACGCTACAACTCAGCAGATACGTCATCGATTCGACCCCGTCACGTCACACTACGTCATCGCTACACCGTACCGTTTCGTGTACCCCTTGTTGACCAATAAATACATATTCAACACGACCGTCTTCTTCCTCTTCACCACATCCCCAAAGCTACAAAGTCAAACAGCCATAATTGGTGACCTCAACAGCTATAATACCTTGGTGACGGTCTCCTGCATGGTCAAGCCGGCGTACTGGATGCCCAGCAGCGCCCCGTACACGGAGATGGAGTCGTTCTGCCCCTCGCGGACCAGCAGGTCTCTGGCCTCAGCCGCGTACCGCTCCAAGTTGCCTTCCAACCCTGAAACGATTCCTATTGAAACCATTGTTTTACATTCCTATACACAGGACCAACCTCCCGATGATAGCTGACTAGTTGAACTAAACACTAATCCCTTTCACTGCCTACACCCCCCGGTGAAGTACCCCTACTTACCCGGTGAAGTACCCCTACCCCTTAGTAGAAGTACCCCTACTTCTAGAAAATTTGGTGACGGACTTACAATCTTGTATTCATTTAGATTGGCAGTGACAGGTATATTGAAAGCTTTTAAATGTAAATTCACAGTAAAATCGGGATACAATTTTATATTGTTTCACATTTTCAATAAATTTCGCAACTTAGTTAAAAAAATAAAATTGCTTAGCAAGAGCAGATCTGTCAGGAAGCCTAGATGAGTCTTTTGGGAATCGAACCCGGGACCTCCAGCGTGGTAGCCTAGCGCGCTAACCACTACACTATGGAGGCGGACAAACACTATGGAGGCGGATTTTATATATATCAAATAAAATAAGCGATAGTTATTTTTTTGACATCTCATCAAAGATGAAGAAGAATACGGAAGTCTGGGCATTTACGGGGCTGACGACCGCCATGGGCTGGTTTAAGTGATCACTTTACGCACGTGTAACATTCACCAAATCTACCCATCATTGACAACCATACTGCTCAAATTCTTGGAAGTTCTATATATATGAACCAATTTCGAAATATTGTTTTTGAATCACTAGCACTTCACTAGAGACATCTATCAGTGAGATGAAAAGAAGCTTTTTATTGAGCAGAAACTCTTATATTAATTAGTATGTGAGGTCCGAATCCTGGATTATAATCACACACATGAGAAACACCAGAAAATATCATTTTCATTTTTATTATTTTAGCTTATAATTTGACCAGTTAATTGATTTCCAACATTTTGAGTGTGTCCAAATACTTGTTCACAAATCTGGATTATCTCCTACAATTGGAGATAATCCAGATTTGAGTATGAAGTATTTAGACACACTCAAAATGTTGTAAGCGATAGTTAATAACGAGGAAGGCCAAAATGGCTCGGAGAAGGGATAGGCCTACCGAGTGGTTTGAGGAGTTCCAGCAGGTTGTGGAGGACCCTTGACGTCTCCCGGGTAGCGTAGATCCGGCAGTATATCGCCTCCAGCTCAATGTCCGGACTCTCATAGCCGTCCTGCAGGCCCGCCGTGAAGTAAACCATGCTCTCAGCCGCGTACAGCACCTAGAAGACACATCCAAATACGTCATACATATCGCTCATTCCTTTCAAGAACGTCATAAATCAAAAAACTT
The DNA here is from genome assembly GCF_059751285.1 of Brachycentrus maculatus. Lineage (NCBI taxonomy): Eukaryota > Metazoa > Arthropoda > Insecta > Trichoptera > Brachycentridae > Brachycentrus > Brachycentrus maculatus. The sequence goes on along the minus strand of NW_028281280.1, from coordinate 634,977 downwards.
GATTTTTCAGGAGATCGTTTTTAAAGTTTAAAAATATAGTACAATGTATAAAAATAAATATCAAGCCATTTATTGAACTTTTTACTATGCAACATATCGTTTAGGTAAAACCTGAAGGTTTTTTCTCCATTTGAAAAATATTTAGTATTTAAAAAATAATAATAAACCTTTTAACCGCGTTAACTTTGTTCCTGAGAGACGCCCGTGCGCGGCGGTATTTCGCCGTTTTTTAAATGATTACTTTTATCATGTATTTAGTTAAGAAACGATTTATTTTACTAAACAAAAACGTTCATTGTGCCTTTTGGTACTCTATAATACACTTGTGTCACATTATTCTTGAAATATATCGTAATATAAACAAATAAGATCATAAGATAAATAAATCAAAGCGCGTATCGTGTGTCACTCTTACCCACTGGCGATGCGTAGCGTCGAGAGTGAGACAGATATAGGGCATGATTATGGCTCGAGAAAAATCAGGGATCTGTTCTTTTATTTATCCTTGTGATGTTACAAATTATTAGTCAGATATTTCAACAGATGTCATAAGGCCAAGGATTGACGTATTATTTTATCCAAAGTTCCACGCCATGAAAAAATCCCTCCAAGTTGAACTGAGGTTGGAAACTTGGAGCAAAATAAAAACACATACGCTTATGTCAGCCGCGTATGGGGCATGTTTTGTGAAAACACATACGGTTATGCGAGCCGCGTGGATCCGTATATATATTTCCCAAAAATATTAATAGGTCTAGCCAAAGAATGAATAATTTACTAGAAATCCCTTTTTGTTCGATTCCCAGGTGCGTGGGTGGAAAATAAATATTTGTGATTTTAAAATTTAATATTATTTTGAGAAATAAAAAGACTTTGTGTTTTGATCCACTCACATTTTTATTAACCAACTAGTTTCGGCAACAACCTGTTGCCCTCTTCAGGGTTTAATTTATGACTATGTATCGTAAGGCCAAAATGCCTCGAAGAAGGGATAGGCCTACCGAGTGGTTTGAGTAGTTCATGAGGAATTTATGACTATGTATCGTAAATCAAACCCTGAAGAGGGCAACAGGTTGTTGCCGAAACTAGTTGGTTAATAAAAATGTGAGTGGATCAAAACACTAAGTATTTTTATTTCTCAAAATAATATATCAATATGATCCACAAAGTTAATGCTTTCAATACTCAAAACATTAAAATTTAATATTTATTTAATATTACCCTGGACTGGTCCCTGAAGCGCAGGAGTGATCACCTTGCCTTCATGTAAGTAACGATTGAGATAACACTGCATTTAAATGATTCAGTGCCCTATGCACCATTGGGTGCAGATGACGGGGAGAAGAATTATGGCTTCTCAACCTACAAGAGACTTCCAATATGCCGTTTACTCTGCTGCCAATTAAAGCCATAATTTGATATTATGGCTTTAATTGGCATATTATAAACATATGGCGTTTACTCTGCTGTCAAAATCTGAGAAGTGTACTCACGGTCACCGCATCTGTGATCCGGTTTCTCACGAGGGGAATTTCGGAGAACGCCTTTCCGGATAGAAATTTCCCCTTCACATTCTTGGCCTGCAAAAAATACAAATTTTTTTTATCGAATTTCAAAAAAAAGGTATTTAATTCATTTATGCAGACATCACGCAGCCCTGTTTAACACCTCCGGATGTGTGTATGAGTCACTTTCTCAACCCACATTACTGTTATGCCCGCACCTCTTCGGCCCTCCGTTAGGTGCGATAGCTTGTACTTGTCTCCTCTCAGCACATGCCCCAGATAGGCCACCTCCCGGACGTTGATATCAGTCAGCAACTGTCTCCCTGCTCTTGCTCTTTGAAGTCCATTTCGCTCACTCCTTTCAACAACGTCATAAATCAAAAAACTTGATTTTTCAGGAGATTGTTTTTAAAAAAAAGTTTAAAAATATAATACAATGTATTAAAAATAAATATCAAGCCACTTATTGGACTTTTTACTGTGCAACAGATCTTTTTAGGTAAAGCCTGAATGTTTTTTCTCCATTTGAAAAATACAAGTATATTTAAAAAAATAATACCTATTCTGCTGAATGCAAAAACAACACTTTCTGCACTGTAGCGGATAAATATTAAGTTAAATATATGCTGCTTTTAAAAATATAGTGCATTTTCTGGGCATTCCGAAAACATGCACAACTGAAAATTGACGATTTTTTATTCATGACGATTCTTGAAAGGAGTGAGCGATATATCAAAAATCATAAATTTTCAGTTGTGCATGTTTTTGGAATGTCCAGAAAATGTACAACATCCCAGCAAAAGCGGCATATTTTTAACTAAATATTTACCCGCTACAGGGCAGAAAGTGTTGTTTTAGCATTTTGAAGAAAGGGTATTGTTTAATTATTTTTTTTAAATATACTAAATATTTTTCAAATGGAGAAAAAAACCTTCAGGTTTTACCTAAAAAGATTTGTTGCACTGTAAAAAGTTCAATAAGTAGCTTGATATTTATTTTAATACATTTCATTATATTTTTAAACTTTAAAAGCGATCTCCTGAAAAATCGAGTTTTTTTATATATGACGTTGTTGAAAGGAGTGAGCGATATAGACTTTGTGGAATGAATTAAACATGATGAATGGTTTGGAGCTATGAAAAATTAATGTCATTGCGCAAGTCTGGATTCGCAAAAGGGGATTTCTAGTAAACTTTCCATCCTTTGGCTAGATCTACTATTGAAAGGAGTTAGCGATTTGCGTTGCTGCCCATATCGCTCCACGGAATGCGTAGCATTCTACGACAGACTACATTTTCAACGGCTTTAACCTTCAAGACCTTGATTATAACTAAAGTCAACTAAGTCAATACAAAACGGCCGGTGTTGAGAGCCCGTAAATTGGGTGCAAGACACTCACCGTCTCCGCGATGGCCTGGCTCAGCAGCCCGATGCATATGGAGGATGTCTGCAGACGCTCGTACGACAGGGCAGTCTGCATCGGCGACACGGGGGGCTTCTTGTCCGTCCGATCGGGCCCCATCTCTATGAGGGTCTGCAGCATGTCCACTCCCAGCGTGGTGGCTAGAATAGCAAACAGTCTTTAAAAAGAACACTTTAAACTCTTCTCCCTCACTCTCTAACCCTAATCCGCACCCAACGGTGCATAGGGCACTGCATCGTATTGACGCAGTGTTATCTTGATCGTCGCCTACATGAAGGCAAGGTGATCACTCTTGCGCTTCAGGGACCGGTCCAGGGTAATATCAAATAAATATTAGAGTGGAAAATCACTTTTATTTATTTGACCCCCCTCCCTGGGAATCGAACCCGGGACCTCCAGAACGCTCGCCGAGCGCGCTGACCATTACACTACGGAGGCGGACATAGTTAATTAGTTAGTGACACAGTCACGAACCAGGAGTATCGCTGAAGGTGACGCTGGACTCCCTGTAGCTGACCCCGGGCGCTCCGGGCTCCACGAGGAACGTCTGCAGGATCCCGTGCTGCACGGTGCAGGCCACCACCAGGTACTCTCCGCCCGGGGCCACCGCGGCCACGCGGCTCCGCAGCTTCTCGCCGCAGATCCTCCAGGCGCCGGCGCCCGTCGGGGTGGCGATGGCGCGCAGGTCCGCCACGTCCACCTCCTCGGCCAGACGCTCGCGGATGTAGCCCCGGATGCCTGGAGGAAGAAGGACACACAATTTAAAACACATTGTTTTAAAACAATACACAGATCGTAAAGAAGCACGGCTGTCCAAACTCGAAACACAGTAAGGGACATTTTTTTATAGTACGTTTTTTTGCATTTTTGGACTAAGTAGATTCTACGTACTCCAAAAATGCAAAAAAAAAAACAAAAAATGTCCCTTACTGTGTTTTAAGTTTGGACAGCCTAGCAATAATATATTGAAATTAATATTTTCTGGTGTTTCTCGATCACAATCAGGTATGCCAAATACTTGAAAGTGGTCAGGTCAGGAGTCTTAACAATCGGCGGGTGTTAAGGATGAGGAGATGCATGAACGTGGAAGAGGCGAAGAATGTTTACAAAGACAGAGTGGTGTGGCGTTCTATTCTCTCTGCCTACCCCTGCGGCGAAGCGGCGTGATGGTTAGTTAGAATCGTTTTTAAAGGTTAAAAATATAATACCTTTAGAGACGCCAAACCAATATAAAACTAAATGTTATACCTATGTTTGATGTGAAGGATGCTAGGAAAGTATGTCATGAAAGAAGAGTGTGGCATTTGATCCTCTCTGCCTACCCATGCGGGGAAACAATATCGTGATAGTAGCAATATCGGAAGTAGTATAACAGAAATACCGGTCCGATGAGTATTAATTTCATTCGCAAAAGCCACGGTGACATTACACATCCCTGTTTATCACCCTTAGAGATACTGAACCATACCCTGACCCTTTTACTCTCTTCCTCACACACACACTCCCATTCTTTTTTATTTTATTTTTTATCTCTTGATGTTTTTGATCGTCATTATAACATAAATGTTGAATTGTGTAATTGGCTTTATTTATTAATTTAACTTTTTTTTATTTTATACATTTACTAGATGTAAAGCTGTACAATTCCCGAATAAATAAAAATAAAATAAAAATAAAAATATATATTTTAGTAAAAATAATACCCATGTTTCCATTAGCGATTTCCGGCATCACGGGATCCAATTCGCTGTCTGTTTTGCCTTCTTTTAGTACAGAAATACCGGTCCAGTGCGTGTTGATTTCGTTCGCGATTCCGACTCTATACTTCCCGATCTCTTCGAGGATCCGGATCCGCTCCGTGCAGTTCGCCGCCAGACCGCCGTGGAAGACGGTGGCGGGCGCGCCGTACACTCTATTACTCTTCAACAAGCTTCGAACCTCGTCGTCCGACACGCTCTCGTCTGCCAGCACGTTTTTCAAGCCCTCCAGCCTGCTTTCCAGCTTCTCGTAGTCTTCTTTCTCTAAAATCTCCGGGAACGCGAGCAGGTTGGTGTTGAACATCGAAATGAACAGCCCCTTGGCGAACGGCTCTATGGCGGGTTTGCGCTTTTCAACCCGCGGCTGGTAACTCACCGATTCGTCGAATTTCTGCTCTGTCGACATCTCTGTCGCCTCCGCCGTGGAATATCGAGCAGTTCTGTACACTTTGAAGTGCCGAGGCCGCAGCCTGGAGCAAACGCAACGCGAAATATTCATCGCGAAAGCGTATAGGTTAGCCGACCAGATCACTAACTCCGGCAGAAAAATACGAATATGGCGCAATATTATTCAATAAGATTTTCGCCGACAGTTATGATATATTATTGACACAAATACTCGAGAACATTATCATCAATATCTCGATTTATTGAGATATTTTAAGCGGAACCAAAACGTCAAATGTCAAATATTGCACAACCTCAAAAAAATCATGGAGTTGATTTATTTATACATCTATGGATTGCTTAATATATCGTAATACCAGTACAAAAAATTAAATGGTGTTTACTTACATATGTTTCAAAGTACCTACCTTGTCATGCTCAACTGTAGTTTATTTTCCTGTATTTTCCGATAATATTTTTTTTGAATTACCTAACGTCCGAATGACTCTGAAATCAAGCTACGGCTTATGCAACACCGCTTATTATGACCCTACTCAGGCTTCAACTTTTTTAAGTTTCATAGCCTATGCCAACTCGTGAGTGGATTCAATCTTTTCGTTTAAAGTTACTATAATTTCACGTAATTCATGAGTGAAAATTATGGGCAAAACAAGGTATTTCCCAATTTTTATTTTCAATTTTATATAAACCCCCTGATACTTGATTATTTCAAACACTCCTTATTCAACTAATTCATATCCGTTCCCCACAAGGAGCATATAACTAGCTGTGAAGCATATGGAGTCCACAAACGCCTTCAGGCTCTTCTGTCAGCTGCCAGCTGCTTTCTATCCTTCCAAGTCAATTCCGCTACTCAAAGTTCAGACAAGAACTACTGACGAATTGTCAGAAGTGGATGTCCTGAGGGGTGGAAACCTAATAGATTGATCTCACTATTAAGTGGACTCAGCTACATACTTCACAAATTCTTAATTGACGGCTACGCCGTCAGTCAAAATTCCCATTGAAATTATAACTAAAATATGAAAGGATTCCGACAGCAGTGCGTGTATACATCTTTCAAAAAATTTACATTATGGGTTGATTAATAACGAGCACAATGGTGAACGTTACACAAGTGTATAAAGTGATCACCTAAGCCAACCAAATGCCAGGTCCTTATCCATGAAATACTGTATATTTATTTTGATCCCTTTTTTCGGTAGCCAAATGCATTTACAATAAAGATGAAAATAATGATTTTTACATGTAATAAATACACAAATGTTCCCCTTATCCGCACCCAAATGGTGTATAGGGCACTGTATCATATAAACGCAATGTTATCTTGGTCGTTAACACATGACGGAAAGGTGAACAGCCCTCCGCTTAAAGTTCAGGGTAGTATTGAATAAATATTAAAAGTGTAAAATGACTTATATAAAATATTAAGAACTAAAAATATATTAACATGTTTTATTTATTGTTTCGACATTAACTTCGTGGTAAGACATGTTACAATGATTAAAGAAAACACTTGTTTTTTACCACTTGAGTTTTATTATAGACTAGGTACATGTTTCAGAAGTTAAACTTCCATCATTCAGGTCTGTATAATAACTTATTATACAGACCTGAATGATGGAAGTTTAACTTCTGAAACAAGTAGTCTATAATAAAACTCAAGTGGTAAAAAACGAAGTGTTTTCTTTAATCATTGTAATATATTAACATACTAAATACATAATAAATGATTTATTTGGACATATTTACATGGACAACACAAGTTGCAAATAAGTTTCTAATGAGTCAACATGTGTGTTTTCAAACCTCCTTTCCGAGAACATGTAAAATCACATACTGGGCAAGAGAAGGGTTTCTCGCCGGTGTGAGTCAACATGTGTATCCTTAAATCTCCCTTCCCAAAAATCTGTATTCTCATTCAGAACATGAAAACGGCTTCTCGCCAGAATGAGTTACCATGTGCGCTTTTAAATGCTGTTTCCGTGAAAACTTCGACTCACAAATTAAACACGAGAATGGTTTTTCACCAGTATGAGTCAAGATATGCCTGTTCAACCCTCCTTTCCTCGAACACGGATATGCACAATGTGGACAAGAGAACGGCTTCTCTTCTATACGAGTTAGTTGAGATGTAAAACGATTTTCAACAGAATATGTGGGTTCATAATCTGAGTATTTTAACAGTTCCTTGACAGTATGAGCATAATGCATGTGAGCTTTTAGATTTTTTTTCTGAGAAAATTTTGATTCACACTGTGAGCAAGAGAAGGGTTTTTCAGCTGTATGAGTCAAAATGTGACTCATTAGACTGGCTTTTCGCGAACATGTATATTGACACTCTGAACATGAAAAAGGTTTCTCGCCAGTATGAGTCAACGTATGTGTTTTCAAGTGCTGTTTCTGTGAAAATTTTGATCCACACTTTGAGCATGAATAGGGTTTTTCGCCAGTGTGGGTTAAAATATGTTTCATTAATTCCCCCTTCCGCGAAGCTCTATATTCGCACTCTGAACATGAAAATGGTTTCTCGCCCGTGTGAATCAACATGTGCGATTTTAAATGCTGTATTTGCGAAAAGTTTGATCCGCAATTTGAACATGAGAACGGCTTCTTACCGGTGTGAGTCAACATGTGACTCGCCAAACTGGTCTTTCGTGAACATTTATATTCACACTCTGAACATGAGAACGGTCTCTCACCCGTATGAGTTAGCATATGTCTATTTAAACCTGATTTCTGCGCACATTTGAAATCACAATCTGAACATGAAAAAGGTTTCGCCCTTGTGTGAGTCAAGGTGTGCCTTTTTAAATGCGCATTGCTTGAACATTTGTATTCACAAACTGTGCATGAGATCGGTTTTTCGACAGCGTGAATCAACATGTGCGTTTTCAAATGTTCCTTTACTGAAAATTGACAATCGCATTTCGTACAAGAGAACAGCTTCTCGCGATTTATCTTCTCTGATTCTGAAAAAAATGCTTTAAATGTTATTTCTATTAATACCCAATTAAGACGAAAAAATTAATCAACACTATGCGCATGCGAATTTATTTAAATCACCATCACACCACGACACCAGGTTAAGAATGTTTGCAAAAACTGAGTGGTGTGGCGGTCTATTCTCTCTGTTTACCCCTGCGAATTGCGGCTTGATGGTTAGTTGATTAGTTAATAGTAATAAAGGATCAAGAGCTTCCGAAAGATATACTTACTATGGTCAAGTTCTATATTGCCCGAAAATATCAAGCATTCTTGCTTAATATTAGGCTGGAAAACATTAATTTTTTCGTGTTCTGCAGTACTGGTCCCTGGTCCAATTATAGCTGTAGTAATACATTCTTTATTATAGGGAATATCGTCTTCTTCGTCGTTACTCTCTGGCTCCGCCTTGATAATAGGAACCTCTGGAAAGATGACCTCCTCCTTCACAGTGCAACCTGCCCACTGTTGTCTAGACTCTGCCCCAGAAAGGACAGTCTCTTGTTCAGTCTTGTATTCAAGCTCCATCTCATATTCAATAGTCTACCGTCAACAAAACGTCATACATTTACCCTGAAAACATTTACAAAGTGTTGGAAATGTGCAGTCTTGTGTAGTCATAAGTTTGACAGATGCCACTATATACTCACCTTCCAGATGGCAATCGTTTAGTCATGAAAACAACGCACATAATCTAGACAATACAATAGTTTTATTTTCTGAGCATGGAACATTTGAAGCCAATATGAAAAATCGATTGATTTAGTTCATTATCAAACAAACAATATAACTCATTACGAGGCGGATCCCAAAGAAACATCTACGCATAGACAAGAATCTAAGTATGTATAGACAATATGGAGTTTATAATTTATTTTATGTACTTACCCGCATGCATTTTTTTTTCTTAAAACCCAGAAAGCCATAAAAGAATGAAAAAAAAGAAGAAGAAAGTCCATAGAATATTTTGAAAGTTCTCGATCTTTTTGTGGTATATAATCTTTGGCCAGCGCCTTGTTCCTGTTTGACAGCTGTTGTTTTTGTTTTTCCCATTTGTCCATCTGGAATTGTTAGCTGTTTTTGTCAAATTCAATTGATAAAATAAAATGACACGTCACGCTCGCAACTGCACGGCGGGCGCCGTCTACACATACCACGAGAAGAAAAAAGACGCCGCGGCCTCGGGCTACGGGAGCCTGCACAACCGCCTCGGGAAGGACTCCATCCGGGGCTTCGACTGCTGCAACCTGACCCTGCAGCCCTGCAGGGACCCTGTGCTCACGAGGGACGGCTACCTCTTCGACAAGGAAGCCATCCTCCAGTACATAATAACGAAAAAGAACGAGCACAGCCGGAAGCTCAAGGAATTCGAACGCCAGAAAAAACGCGACGAGGACGATCTCGCTGAAATAGCCGCGGCCGAGAAGCGATCGAATTTGCTGAAGTTTATGAATACGGAGAAGAATATTGTCAGCGCGTCGGCGTCTGGGAGTAATGCCGCAAAGTCGTCCAATCTTCCCGGGACTTCTGCGGAGTCTGTTTCCAACATGGCGAACGGAAAGTCCAAGGACTTGCCGAGTTTTTGGGTGCCATCGCAGCTCCCCGACGCCAAGAGGACCAAGCTGAAGAAGCCCGAGGGGGGCGTGTTCTGCCCCGTGACCGGAAAACCGTTGAAAATGAAGGATTTGATTAATGTCAAGTGGACCCTGGTCAAAGATCCCGACGACAAGAAGTCTCTCATCGCCAAAGAAAACAGGTAAATTTAAGACGGAAAAATTTACGGCCGCCATCTTTGTTTTTTCGTGTTTTTTTTACATTTATAACTAACTAACTAACCATCACGCCGCTTCCCGCAGGGGTAGGCAGAGAGAATAGAACGCCACACCACTCTGGCTTTGCAAACATTCTTCGCTTCTTCCACGTTCATGCATCTCTCATACATACCCGCCGATTGTTACGACTCCTAACCTGACCACTTTCAAGTATTTGGCATACCTGATCGTGCCATGTTTTTTTCGGTCTTCCTCTACTTCTTTTACATTTATCGCTAAACAAAACGGGTACTTGCATAAATGTGAAAATAAAAACAAGAAAAAAAGCCTTAATTTTTTCTACAAAAATAACTCCTGTAATTGGAGATAACCCAGATTTTGTGAACAAGTATTTGGACACACTCAAAATGTTGTAAAAAAAAGAATACTCTTGTTAAAGACGTAAAAGAATCCCGTATGGAATACCCCCTCAGGCACATGGAACAGGTATTGTTCAGCATATCTTCCTACAGGCATAACCATCGGCAGGTTGCTCCTGTATATAGGAATGGGAAACTATCTATGCCCACGCTGTCCTTAGCTAACTATCGGGAACATACAGACCGATGCTCCGGATAGTTTCAGGATTATCCATCATACCGCGCAACAATGGATAGAAATGCCTCATCAAATACACATTCCTTCTAGTCTCTAGACTGCTGTGGCCGAGCATACCCTGGAGGAACTGGTAGCTCTTCCTACAGGCATAACCATCGCAGGTTGCTCCTGTATATAGGAATGGGAAACTATCTATGCCCACGCTGTCCTTAGCTAACTATCGGGAACATACAGACCGATGCTCCGGATAGTTTCAGGATTATCCATCATACCGCGCAACAATGGATAGAAATGCCTCATCAAATACACATTCCTTCTAGTCTCTAGACTGCTGTAGCGGAGCATACCCTGGAGGAACTGGGTCGGGTAGAGCCGAGGATAATACCCGCACTCTCTCATGTAGAGTGAAATTTCTTTTGGACTTGCCTCATCAAATACACATTCCTTTTAGTCTCTAACTGTTTCCAGATACATGTGTCCGGTGACGCACGACATCCTGAGCAACGCGGTGCCGTGCGTGGTGATCGCGCCCACGGGCGACGTGATCACGCAGGAGTGCGCCGACCGCCTGGTCCGCAAGGACTGGCTGCACCCGCTCACGGGGCAGGCGCTGGGGCCCGGGGACCTGGTGGCGCTGCAGCGCGGGGGCACCGGCTACTGCACCACCAACGAGCGGCTGCAGGGCACCTCGTCCCGGCCCGTGCTGCAGGCCTGAGGGGGCACGCCAAGCAGGAAGCAAGTCGAGATAGAATCTTGCACTTTTAATATAATTATATGCAGTACCTCCCGTTCTTCCGGGGTCGTGTTGGCCGGGACTTAATAATAATCTCCAGAAAGGTTAAAGAAAAAAACTCATGTAACTTTGTAAATATTTAGTTTTATATTGTAATGTTTTATGAAAAATAAATATATGTACAATTAAAACCATTTTTTTTCACATATACACATATATACATATCGCTCACTCTTTTCAACAATATCATATCGCTCACTCCTTTCAAGAACGTCATAAATCAAAAATCGTCAATTTTCAGTTGTGCATGTTTTCAGAATGCCGAAAGGATGTACCATATCCCAGCAAAAGAGGCATATTTTTAACTTAATATTTACCCGCTACAGGGCAAAAAGTATTGTTTTTGCATTTTGAAGAAATGGTATTGTTTAATTATTATTTTAAAAATACAATTTTTTTTTCAAATGGAGAAAAAAACTTCAGGTTTTACCTAAAAAGATCTGTTACACAGTAAAAAGTTCAATAAGTGGCTTGATATTTATTTTTAATACATTGCATTATATTTTTAAACTTTAAAAACGTTCTCCTGAAAAATCAAGTTTTTTGATTTATGACTTTCTTGAAAGGAGTGGGCGATATATCATTCTGTCCGCCTCCGTAGTGTAATGGTCAGCATGCTCGCCTACCGTTCTGGAGGTCCCGGGTTCGATTCCCAGGGGGGTTTAATAAATATAAGTGATTTTTTCACTCTAATATTCATTCAATATGTATTACACTGGACTGGTACCTGAAGTGGAGGGCTGATCACCTTTCCTTCATGTGTAATCGATCGAGATAACACTGCATTTATATGAAGCAGTGCCCTATGCACCATAGGGGTGCGGTAAGGGTTTTATTTATTATTTTATATCAAAAAACTTGATTTTTCAGGAGATCGTTTTTAAGGTTTAAAAATATAATGAAATATATTGAAAATAAATATCAAGCCACTTATTGAACTTTTAATATGCAACAGATCTTTTTAGGTAAAATCTGAAGGTTTTTTCTACATTCGAAAAATATTTTGTATATCTAAAAAACTAATTGAATAATATCTTTTCTTCAAAATGCAAAAACAACACTTTCTGCCCTTTAGCGGGTAAATATTAAGTTAAAAATATGCCGCTTTTGCTGGAATATAGTACATTTTCTGGGCATTCCGAAAACATGCTCAACTGAAAATTGTTCATTTTTGATTTATGACGTTCTTGAAAGGAGTGAGCGATATACACAAATATACATCGGCTGTCCAAACTCAAAACACAGTAAGGAACATTTTTTGTAATAGGTTTTTTTTGCATTTTTGGGCTAAGTAGATTCTACTTGCAACAATGGATAGAAATGCCTCATCAAATACACATTCCTTCTAGTTTCTAGACTGCTGTAGCCGAGCATACCCTGGAGGAACTGGTAGCTCTTCCTACAGGCATAACCATCGGCAGGTTGCTCCTGTATATAGGAATGGGAAACTATCTATGTCGACGCTGTCCTTAGCTAACTATCGGGAACATACAGACCGATGCTCCGGATAGTTTCAGGATTATCCATCATACCGCGCAACAATGGATAGAAATGCCTCATCAAATACACATTCCTTCTAGTCTCTAGACTGCTGTAGCCGAGCATACCCTGGAGGAACTGGTAGCTCTTCCTACAAGCATAACCATTGCAAGTTAGTCCTGTATATAGGAATGGGAAACAATCTATGCCGACGCTGTCCTTAGCTAACTATCGGGAACATACAGACCAATACTCCAGATGATTTCAGGATTATCCATCATACATTACGCAGGACATCTATGGCTTTTCGAAGCATTACTTTGCAGTCATGAATTCTCTCTTCCAGGCTGCCCGAATTTTCGACATCTCTCAACTCCCGGTCGCCAGATATTTGCGGATGCGGCTTCAGAACTCGGTCGTCGAGGATGTGAATTCGGTCGCCCGTGACGGCGTTCAGCTCCTCTGGACTTTGAATCGGGGGGTCGCCTTTCGACGCCTCCGCAGCCATGTCGGTCTGATTTACCTCAGTCAGCTTATGACGTTTTCTGTGCGCGTTTAGATTGGAAACTCGGCTAAATCTGGAAAAAATAATTATTCAGTCATTAAAAAGTTACATATCCCTGATAAGATGAGATGTACGACAACACTTTGAATGGGTACAAATTTTTTTTTACTGCGCTGGGTTTGTTCACATATAATAAAACCCTTATCCGCACCCCAATGGTGCATAGGGCACTGCGTCATATAAACGCAGTGTTATCTTGATGGTTTACACATGAAGGAAAGGTGATCAGCCCTCCGCTTCAGGTACCAGTCCAGGGTAATATTGAATAAATATGACAGTGAGAAAATCACTTATATTTATTTTACCCCCCTTGGGAATCGAACCCGGGACCTCCAGAACGGTAGCCGAGCGTGCTGACCATTACACTACGGAGGCGGACAAAAACATAGGAGACATCTATATAATGATGCTAATTACACTACATATCTACAACATTTTGAGTGTGTCCAAATACTTGTTCACAAAATCTGGACTATCTCCAATTACAGGAGTTATTTTCATATTATTTTTAACAAGTGTCGTCAATAAATTTGTAAAAAAATTATATGAAATAATGCATTACAAAAAGCTTTCTTTACTGATTTGTAGATGTCACACTTAGTATCTTTATTATTTTTTGACATCTCATCAAAGATGAAGAAGAATATGGAAGTCTGGGCATTTGCGGGGCTGACGACCGTAATAGGCTGGTTTAAGTGACCACTTTACACACGTGTAACATTCACCAATTCTACCCATTATTGACAACCTTCTAAGCTAAATATTATTTAATTATTGAAAGCTTCTTTTCATCTCACCAATACGGCTGTCCAAATTTAAAACACAGTAAGGGACATTTTTTTGTATGTAGTAGGTTTTTTTTGCATTTATGGACTAAGTAGACTACTAAAACAACACTACAAAATCTACTACAAAATCTGGATTATCTCCAATTACAGGAGTTATTTTCATATTATTTTTAACATCTCATCAAAGATGAAGAAGAATATGGAATTAAAAGCTTCTTTACATCTCACCAATAGATGTCTCTAGTGAAGTTCTAGTGATTCAAGAACAAGGTTTCTAAATTGGTTCATATATATGTAATAAAATAACTAGGTACCTACCTATACATTTTATTAAGTACTTACAAATAGTACCTACATAAAACAGTTCTACCACCAGATGTCGCATGCGTCGCACAGAATTAAACAAAAGAGATCCGATAGAAAAAATATAATATTATTAACTGTCAGAATCAGATAGATATAAAAATTATTGTAAAGATTAATTAAGAATAATCTTTTATTGTCGTTTCTTTAATTACAAAGCAACACATTGTTTATTTTATTATTATACACCCACTTTACATATTATTTACACCCAATTTACAAAGAAAAATATTACCACGTTATATATATATATAGAACTTCCAAGAATTTGAGTAGTGTGGTTGTCAATAATGGGTAGAATTGGTGAGTGTTACACGTGTGTAAAGTGATCACTTAAACTGGCCTATGACAGTCGTCAGCCCCGTAAATGCCCAGACTTCCATATTCTTCTTCATCTTTGATGAGATGTTAAAAATAATACAATATATATCAATATTTGAATAGCTACATATCTAAATTAAGTCTGCCTATAAATATTATTCTTCTTCAAGAATTAATTCTTGCTGTTTACTTTTAAATCATTTAACATTTCGCTCACTCCTTTCAAGAACGTCATAAATCAAAAAACTTGATTTTTCAGGAGAAAGTTTTTAAAGTTTAAAAATATACCACAATGTATTGAAAATAAATATCAAGCCACTTATTGAACTTTTTTCTGTGCAACAGATCTTTTTAGGTAAAACCTGCAGTTTTTTTCTCCATTTGAAAAATATTTAGTTTATTTAAAAAAATAATTAAACAATACCTTTTCTTCAAATTGCAAAAACAACACTTTCTGCCCTGTAGCGGGTAAATATTAAGTTTAAAATATGCCGCTTTTGCTGGGATATAGTACATTTTCTGGGCATTCGAAAACAGGCACAACTGAAAATTGACGATTTTTGATTTATGACGTTCTTGAAAGGAGTGAGCGATTTGTGAAATTTTGTAATTGGAATGTTACAATTACCTGTTCCATTTGTTATTGATTATTTTAAATGTCCGCCTCCGTAGTGTAATGGTCAGCACGCTCGGCTACTGTTCTGGAGGTCCCGGGTTCGATTCCCAAGGGGGGTAAAATAAATATTAGTGATTTTTCACTGTAATATTTATTCAATATCACCATGGACTGGTACCTGAAGCGGAGGGCTGATCACCTTTCCTTCATGTGTAAACGATCAAGATAACACTGTGTTTATATGACGCAGTGCCCTATGCACCATTGGAGTGCGGATAGGGGTTTTGTTATTATTATTTTTTTTTTTTATGTATTTATGTTAATGTTCTGTTAAATTTCTAAATAAATAAATTGCACTCCTAAGCCCAGACGTCCATATTCTTCTTTGTCTATGTTGAGATGTCGAAAAAAGTGTAATTTATCAAGTGGTACGCGGGCCACAGAAGGTTGGGAAACGCTGATTTATGACTGTTATTTTTTTTTTCGATTTAAAATTGTTATTTTTTATATGTGTATCGACTACACAGCACCGAAACGCACGGATTTTTGTTGACAAGGGGCTGAGAAAGTTTTTAAAATTTCCTTACTGTTTGTGGCACGTGGGGCAGTCATGCTTCTGGGCATTTCCGTGCGGCAGCGTGTGCAGGCGCAGCGAGTCGGGGTGAGCGCGCACATCAGAGTGCACGCGCTGGTGGGACTTCAGCGAAGACTGAATGAGAAAGAGGCGAAAATCAATATTGAGTAAAATATTCTTCAAACCCAATAATGAAAACACACAACTTTACACTTTTCCCATAAAGGGCATTCGGTCTACTTTCATCCTAGCAAAACCATATGTGGTAGAAGTTCCAATGGTGATATAAGGAAAGGGTGCAAGGCTGAGATGAGCACTATCCAGCAAACTAAGGAAGGCGGCTTGGGATGGTTTGGGAAGGATGAGAGTAGACTGGATGCAGTCGGGATGCCATCTCTCAGTGCGGCAAGACCATGTATGGTAGATGTTCCAGTGGTGATATAAGGAAAGGGTGCAAGGCTGAGATGAGCACTATCCAGCAAACTAAGGAAGGCGGCTTGGGATGGTTTGGGAAGGATGAGAGTAGACTGGTTGCAGTCGGGATGCCATCTCTCAGTACGGCAAGACCATGTTTGGTAGATGTTCCAATGGTGATATAAGGAAAGGGTGCAAGGCTGAGATGAGCACTATCCAGCAAACTAAGGAAGGCGGCTTGGGATGGTTTGGGAAGGATGAGAGTAGACTGGATGCAGTCGGGATGCCATCTCTCAGTGCGGCAAGACCATGTATGGTAGATGTTCTAATGGTGATATAAGGAAAGGGTGCAAGGCTGAGATGAGCACTATCCAGCAAACTAAGGAAGGCGGCTTGGGATGGTTTGGGAAGGATGAGAGTAGACTGGATGCAGTCGGGATGCCATCTCTCAGTGCGGCAAGACCATGTATGGTAGATGTTCCAATGGTGATATAAGGAAAGGGTGCAAGGCTGAGATGAGCACTATCCAGCAAACTAAGGAAGGCGGCTTGGGATGGTTTGGGAAGGATGAGAGTAGACTGGATGCAGTCGGGATGCCATCTCTCAGTGCGGCAAGACCATGTATGGTAGATGTTCTAATGGTGATATAAGGAAAGGGTGCAAGGCTGAGATGAGCACTATCCAGCAAACTAAGGAAGGCGGCTTGGGATGGTTTGGGAAGGATGAGAGTAGACTGGATGCAGTCGGGATGCCATCTCTCAGTGCGGCAAGACCATGTATGGTAGATGTTCCAATGGTGATATAAGGAAAGGGTGCAAGGCTGAGATGAGCACTATCCAGCAAACTAAGGAAGGCGGCTTGGGATGGTTTGGCAAGGATGAGAGTAGACTGGATGCAGTCGGGATGCCATCTCTCAGTGCGGCAAGACCATGTATGGTAGATGTTCCAATGGTGATATAAGGAAAGGGTGCAAGGCTGAGATGAGCACTATCCAGCAAACTAAGGAAGGCGGCTTGGGATGGTTTGGGAAGGATGAGAGTAGACTGGATGCAGTCGGGATGCCATCTCTCAGTGCGGCAAGACCATGTATGGTAGATGTTCCAATGGTGATATAAGGAAAGGGTGCAAGGCTGAGATGAGCACTATCCAGCAAACTAAGGAAGGCGGCTTGGGATGGTTTGGGAAGGATGAGAGTAGACTTTGGACACGTGGAACGAACAAGTGAAGAAATTACCTTGTACATGAAGGCCTTCCCGCACTCGGCGCAGTTGTACTTCCTCTCTCCCGTGTGAGTGCGCATATGCACGGCCAGGTTGGAGCGCAGGGAGAAGCGCTTGGCGCACGACGCGCACGCGAACGGGCGCTCGCCCGTGTGCGTTCGCACGTGGCCCTTCAGGTCCGACGACGTCGCAAACGCCTTGCCGCACGTCTGGAGGAGACAGACAAAGATAAAGAGCACTGCTTGCTTGCGTTACATAAGGTAAATGTAAGGTATGTTGGTGACACAGTGGCGACAACAGCATCCCACAATTGTGTATATAGTCTGGCAAGCGAATTCTAGATTAGTCGTTCCTAGAAAGCAGTCACTCACTTAGAGCTATCTTCTTCTCGGTCTTATTCCTCATTACTGAGGATTGTGAAATATAGTATAATTGGAGATTATCCAGATTTGTGAACAAGTATTTGGAAGCAATGACTCTTCTCCAGTTATCCCTTGACTGTGTTTGATGTAAGATTATGTTCGATGTAAGATTACGTTCAATGCAAGATTATATTCAAAGTAAAATTATATTTGATGTAAGTTTATGTTCGATGTGAGATTACTTTTGTTGTAAGATTATGTTTAATGCAAGATTACATTTAATGTAAGATTACATTCGATGCAAAATTACGTAAAATGTAAGATTACATTCAACATAAGATTAGGTTTGATGTAAGATTATGCTCGATGAAAGATTATGTCCGATGTAAGATCACGTTATATGTAAGAGATCATGTCCGATGTAAGATCATGTCTGATGTTAGATTACGTCTGATGAAAGATTATGTCTGTAAGATTATGTTTATGTAAAATTATGTCCGATGTAAGATTATGACCGATGCAAGATCATGTCTGATGCAATTCCTCACCTGGCAGTGGTGCGGGCGGTGGCCGGTGTGCGTGCGCTGGTGCGCGCGCAGGTTGGAGGCGCTGCAGAAGGCGCGCGGGCAGAGCGGGCAGGCGTGGCCCGCGGGCGCGTGCGCGCTGCCCTGGTGCGCGGCCAGCGCGGCGCGCGAGCGGCACGCGCGCCCGCACACCTCGCACACGCTCGCCGCACCCGCGCTGTGCCGCCACGCGTGCGCGCGCAGCGCCGCGCCCGTAGCGTACCTGCAACATGGCACGATGATTGCCAACCTTCAGCGTGGAGTACTCGGGCCGTTGTATGAGGGGAGAGAAATAGCGAGTAATAGGTATTATATTACAAAGCGGCGTGGAAGGTAAACGCAGCGTAGGAAGAAGGCGTATATCCTGGCTCGGCAACTCTGCGTATATCCTGGCTCCGCTGCAGCACTGGGGCGCTGCTCAGAGCGGCTGCAGACTGACACGATGACCGCCAACCTTCAGCGTGGAGTGTAACAATAGGAATATGACCAAGAGTACCTCTTACTGCATAGGGTGCACGCGAATGGCCGCTCTCCTGTGTGAGAGCGTGTGTGTATGCGCAGGGAGAACGCGTCGTTGGAGCGATAACCGCATGTGTCACACATGTAGTGCGTGAGGCGGCGCTTCTTCTTCTGCTTCTTCTTGAACACAAACTGGAAGTCGTCCGAGTAGTACAGCTCCTAGAAGCATTTTTTATTCTTTTATTAATTCATCTTTTATGTTTTGAATATTGAAAGCATTAACTTTGTGGATCATACTGATATATTATTTTGAGATATAAAAAGACTTAAGTCATAAATTAAACCCTGAAGAGGGCAACAGGTTGTTGCCGAAACTAGTTGGTTAATAAAAATGTGAGTGGATCAAAATACAAAGTCTTTTTATTTCTCAAAATAATACATCTTATATGTTTAACATTTAATACAAACTGTTTTTAACATTTTTTTGGCATATCAACATAGATGAAGAAGAAAGAATATAGAAGTCTGGGCACTATTTACAGGACTTAGATCCCGGGTTCGATTCCCAGGGGGTGGTCAAATAAATAAAAGAGATTTTACACTCTGATATTTATTCAATATTACCCTGGACTGGTACCTGAAGCGGAGGGCTGATCACCTCTCCTTCATGTGTTAACGATCAAGATATTTATATGATGCAGTGCCCTATGCACCACTGGGGTCCGGATAAAGTTTTGAAGAAGAAGAAGATGTATGAGGAGATAATTAAATGTGGAAGAGCCGCAGATTGTTTATTCTCTCTGCCTACCCTTGCTGATATCAAGTTATTTATTTATTTAATTATTGAACGGCTAAAGCCTTTAACATAATACATATATACAGTATCTAATATAAAAATACACTGATGAATACACTAATAGAGAAACAAAAAGTCTTAAACATAAAATAATAATAAAATAACAAATAGCAAGCACTGGTCAATACACGTCTCCTTCACACACCATCAGCGAGCAGCGAGAGAGAGTGAAACACAACGTTTACATTTATCCATTATAACATGGAGAAGAAATGCTGAGAAAGTACACACTTCAAGGTGGATAACAATATATTAAATAAATCTATACTTTCAAAAGCATTGGCTAACATGTGAAGCCACGGAATGGGAGAGAACATGGCATAGTTTGCGTTATGTACAAATACTGGGAATACAGATTTTTGCCTAGTACCTCTTTGACGCACGCTAAGCTTCATTCGATTTCGGAGATCAGGGCTGTCCAAAAAATTGTTGAGAATTTTACATAACAGTTATCGCAATACGGATGTTCAAGGGTGTGAAGAATACTGAGGATTGCGTGGTATAAAGCATAGGGCGTTGGAGACCGCATCCACCCTGCTGTGGCTCTAGTGATCTCACCCTCATACCTTTATTTCCTTGTCTCTCTTCGGCCTTTCTTGTGATTCTTCCGGCACCAAACTACCCGATACAGGATCTTTCATTTTTTTCTCTTTCTTCGTCTTCTTAGATCTCTTCTTGTCTTGTTTCTTCACTTCCAACTGATCGGCTAACCCCGATTTTGCATCATCATCTATAAAAACAAAATATCACAATGGATAAATATCATGATGTGTGATTATTGGCTTATAAATTAATATGGAAAATCCAAGACTATCGGTAACATTCTTATTGACATCTGTAGGGAACTAAGGGAGATATGAAGGTTTAAACTTTACATATTTTAATCAAACGAAAAACGTGCGTTCGCATACGTCATCAAATTTCCGTCTTGGAACGTTTTACGACGTCATATGGTTTATTGTCTATGGTGTATAGAGCTGTAATAGTAGTAGTGTGGATTGTTTGTTTACCATTACACTACCATTTGTGTTATACTAATACGAAGGGAGAGGGGACCATAGACATCGACAAATAGAGCCGCCAATGATTTAGCAATGACACCAACATTAAAAAAAACTATCGCTTCTGTGATGTCATTTATTGCCAACTTACGAAAATAACGTTTTTTCGAAAGCGAAATTTCAAAAAGAAAATGATGAATGAAAATATTGATTATATCGGGTGTTATAAACACTTCACGAGTCTAATACAATCCTTTGTAGGTTAAGTATGTTAAATTAGATATTCCTCCCGTCTGACAAAGATCCATTGGTTTTTGTTATTGGTGTAATTTTTGTACCCCTAATACCGCGGATGGTGTATAGGGCACCACGATGGTATGACGCGATGTCAATGTCTGGAGGTCCCGGGTTCCATTCCTATTGGGGGGGTCAAATAAATATTAAGTGATTTTTTCACTGTAATATTTATTCAATATTACACTGGACTGGTACCTGATCAATGTGTGTCAATGATCAAGATAACACTGCGTTCATATGATGCAGTGCCCTATGCACCATTGGGTGCGGATAAGGTTTAGAAGAAGAAGAAGATGTATGAGGAGATAATCAAATGTGGAAGAGCCGAAGATTGTTTATACTCTCTGCCTACCCCTGCGGATATCGAGATATCGCAATGTGGATGTTCAATAATAGGCAGAATGATCAAGATAACACTGCGTTTTTATGATGCAGTGTCCTATGCACCACTGGGGTGCGGATAAGGGTTTGACGATGATTATTACTTACCTGAATGTGACTTTTCTAAATTCTGTATTCAATATTACCCTGTACTGGTACCTGCAGCGGAGGGCTGATCACCTTTCCGTCATGTGTTAATGATCAAGATAACACTGCGTTCATATGATGCAGTGCCCTATGCACCACCGGGGTGCGGATAAGGGTTTGACGATGATTATTACTTACCTGAATGTGACTTTTCTAAATTCTGTATTCAATATTACCTTGTACTGGTACCTGCAGCGGAGGGCTGATCACCTTTCCGTCATGTGTTAATGATCAAGATAACACTGCGTTCATATGATGCAGTGCCCTATGCACCACCGGGGTGCGGATAAGGGTTTGATGATGATTATTACTTACCTGAATGTGACTTTTCTAAATCCTGTATTGAATTTTTCTAAATTCTGTATTCAATATTACCCTGTACTGTTACCTGCAGCGGAGGGCTGATCACCTTTCCTTCATGTGTCAATGATCAAGATAACACTGTGTTCATTTGATGCAGTGCCCTATGCACCACCGGGGTGCGGATAGGGGTTTGACGATGATTATTACTTACCTGAATGTGACTTTTCTAAATCCTGTATTGAATTTTTCTAAATCCTGTATTCAATATTACCCTGTACTGTTACCTGCAGCGGAGGGCTGATCACCTTTCCTTCATGTGTCAATGATCAAGATAACACTGCGTTCATATGATGCAGTGCCCTATGCACCACCGGGGTGCGGATAAGGGTTTGACAATGATTATTACTTACCTGAATGTGACTTTTCAAAATCCTGTATTGAATTTTTCGAAGTTTCATCAATATCATCTCTCCTTTTATCAATTTCTTTCTGGGCCAGGCTTTTTAAAGAGATGTCATCATCCTCAGACTCAAATTTTTCTTCCACATTCATACCTTTGTCATTATTCTTAAGGTCAACACTTTCAGAGGGGCCCTGAAAAAAAACATGCAAAATATTTTTTTTATTCAACCTACCCCTCCCGGTAATATCGCTCACTCCTTTCAACAACGTCATACATCAAAAAACTAGGTGTTTCAGGAGATCGTTTTTAAAGTTTAAAAATATAATAAAATGTATTAAAAATAAATATCAAGCCACTTATTGAACTATTTACTGTGCAACAGATCTTTTTAGGTAAAACCTGAAGGTTTTTTCTCCATCGGAAAAATATTTAGTATTATTTTTTGACATCTCATCAAAGATGAAGAAGAAAATGGAAGTCTGGGCACTTACGGGGCTGACGACTGCCGTAGGCTGGTTTAAGTGATCACTTTACACACATGTAATATTCACCAATTCTACCCATTATTGACAACCACACTACTCAAATTCTCGGAAGTTCTGTATATAAAATAATAATAATAATCCCTTTCCGCACCCCAATGGTGCATAGGGCACTGCTTCATATAAACGCAGTGTTATCTCGATCGATTACACATGAAGGAAAGGTGATCAGCCCTCCGCTTCAGGTACCAGTCCAGTGTAATATTGAATAAATATTAGAGTGAAAAAATCACTTATATTTATTAAACCCCCCTGGGAATTGAACCCGGGACCTCCAGAACGGTAGGCGAGCATGCTGTCCATTACACTATGGAGGCGGACAAAAATCTGTATATATATTAATAAATTTTGAAAGATTGTTCTTGAATCACTAGAACTCTACTAGAGACATCTATTGGTGAGATGAAAAGAAATAAATCAATAATATAACTTCTCAAAGAAAACAGTCACTCAAAACTAGAAACAAACATCCCAAAGATGTAAAAATAATTTTGAAATACCCAAATTCAACAGAAAACAGTACCAACAAAATTTTGTATTATTTTAAAATCAAACACAGATTTTTTGAGTCTACTATTTTATTTAAAAAAAACATAAAAAATAATATATTATTGATGTTCTTTTTGTAGATATGTATATTGTATTCTACGTGCTGGGAATATAGCAAAAAGGGTTGGTATGTGTATCATATGTACTAATGTGTAAAAGCAACTAGCCGTAACTCAAGTTGCGGCTGTTTGGCGTAACACGGCCCAAAGCATTATTATACCCGGCCTCTATCATATACAATCACAGACTTTGCTCCATCTCTTTCCTCTACCGAGATATTCATTATCCAAATAGCCGCAAAATTGTATTAATTTGATACATATTTTGTCGAAAAGCATCATTTTAAGTTAACTATAAACTTGTTTATCTCAAAACTACTGTTTTTAACTTGCGGCTATTTGCCTTTGCACATTAGTATACCTTTCTCTTAGTACAAGCGTTGACTGTAGACGTCTTCCTGGATCTTTTCCGGATGGTTCTTTGAATTTCTGGATACACGGGATTGTCAAATTTATCTAAAATGAAATACATACAATTTTGAAGTAGTTTCTAGATTTACTGGGATAATAATTGCAAATTCCTTCAGATTTTTCTGCACTCCTGACCCTGGCATACAGTCCTAGCTTCTAGCCATACATGCTATGTAGACTCTCGGGCCTACTGTCCCATATATACTGCTCTAACTATACCCCCCACATGGCTACACCATCTCATAGACCCTTGATCTTCCCAACTATACCTGCCTCAGCCGCACACCCCTTCTGACTTCTGCACTCCTGACCCTGGCATACAGTCCTAGCTTCTAGCCATACATGCTATGTAGACTCTCGGGCCTACTCTCCCATATATACTGCTCTAACTACACCCCCCACATGGCTACACCATCTCATAGACCCTTGATCTTCCCAACTATACCTGCCTCAGCCGCACACCCCTTCTGACTTCTGCACTCCTGACCCTGGCATACAGTTCTAGCTTCGAGCCATATTTATTCATTTATAATAACCCATCCAGCATTCGTCCGGAAAGTAAAAAGCAACCAGACACCCAGAATACCAGATATTCATCACACCTACATTATGCCAATCAAAAATGTTCCTACCTGTTTCGGCCTGTGATTTTTTTCTACAATTTGAGACATTTTTGTTCAGCCTTTTATCGGAGTCCCAGCAGAGCAGTTTGAATCTGTTGAACTCTTCCAATTTATTGATACAAGCTTCGCACAGCTTGCTTGGCAAAGAAACACAAGGGTTATGTTCAATCTGTAAGGGAAAAGAGAGTTACACATCCATTTTGGTACTGACATTTTTAATCGGGTTTTACGATTATTGGATGGAATTCTAATTTTATTTATATTATATATATATATATATATATATATATATATATATATATATATATATATATATATATATATATATATATATATATATATATATATATATATATATATATATATATATATATATATATATATATATATATATATATATATATATATATATATATATATATATATATATATATATATATATATATATATATATATATATATATATATATATATATATATATATATATATATATATATATATATATATATATATATATATATATATATATATATATATATATATATATATATATATATATATATATATATATATATATATATATATTTTGTCCGCCTCCGTAGTGTAATGGTCAGCACGCTCGGCTACCGTTCTGGAGGTCCCGGGTTCGATTCCCAAGGGGGGTAAAATAAATATAAGTGATTTTTTCACTGTAATATTTATTCAATATTACCCTGGACCGGTACCTGAAGCGGAGGGCTGATCACCTTTCCTTCGTGTGTAAACGATCATGATAACACTGCGTTTATATGACACAGTGCCCTATGCACCATATATATATATATATATATATATATATATATATATATATATATATATATATATATATATATATATATATATATATATATATATATATATATATATATATATATATATATATATATATATATATATATATATATATATATATATATATATATATATATATATATATATATATATATATATATATATATATATATATATATATATATATATATATATATATATATATATATATATATATATATATATATATATATATATATATATATATATATATATATATATATATATATTTCTCTCTCACTGCTTGCTGATAGTGTGTGAAGGAGACGTGTATTGACCAGTGCTTACTATTTGTAATTTTATTATTATTTTATGTTTAAGACTTTTTGTTTCTCTATTAGTGTATTCAATAGTGTATTTTTATATTTAATACTGTATACATGTATTTTGTTAAAGGCATCGTTCAATACATATATATATATATATATATATATATATATATATATATATATATATATATATATATATATATATATATATATATATATTATATATATATATATATTGTTAGATTTAAGCAATGAAAAAATTGTATTACACCATCTATGGGCGTCTGATGTAAGCAAGCAGAGGTGCGCAAGAGAGCGGCGCAGAGCGAAGCAGAGCAAATAAGAAGATCTATGACAGTGGTCGGTCGATTAGAAAAACACGTATATTGTTATTAAATAAACTCAATTGAAAAGTTAATCTCTTTGTTGTCTTTGCATCCTTCCCTATTCCCGACAACACATATACATTATATATATATATATATATATATATATATATATATATATATATATATATATATATATATATATATATATATATATATAGGATTTTACCTTCAATGAGATACATTCCCACATAAGATCAGCCAGGCATATGTCACTATCTTTGCAAAAAAGCGACACTTTTCCATTCCGACTGAGGCAGGCTCGACACAACTCTTCACATATGGACATCTTGCATTTGAGTCAGTAATTTCTTCAAAAAACTATATATAATTGCTTTATACATTCATAGTAGGGTGAAAATAGCCATACAATAACGTAAATATCCATCGGCTCGCATCACATAATAACAACAAAAGCAATGACAAACGTCAAACTTTACCATAGATGAATTTAGTAATTTGAAATGTCAAAAAAATGTAACCATTAATAAAAAATACATTAAAAAAAAAAAAAAAAGTACTTACCTACAAACTTCAACAAATTTATCATTTGTACATTTCGCTCACTCCTTTCAAGAACGTCATAAATCAAAAAACTTGATTTTTCAGGAGAACGTTTTTAAAGTTTAAAAATAGAATACAATGTATTAAAAATAAATATCAAGCCACTTATTGAACTTCTTACTGTGCAACAGATCTTTTTAAGTAAAACCTGAAGGTTTATTCTCCATTTAAAAAATATTTAGTATATTTAAAAAAAAATATTATACAATACCTCTTCTTCAAAATGCAAAAACAATATTTTCTGCCCTGTAGCGGGTAAATATTAAGTTTAAAATATGCCGCTTTTGCTGGGATATAATACATTTTCTGGGCATTCCGAAAACATGCACAACTGAAAATTGACGATTTTCGATTTATGACGTTCTTGAAAGGAGTGAGCGATTTGTCCACCTCCGTAGTGTAATGGTCAGCGCGCTCGGCTACCGATCTGGAGTATTATTTTTTGACATCTCATCAAAGATGAAGAAGAATATTGAAGTCTGGGCATTTACGGGGCTGACGACCGTCATAGGCTGGTTTAAGTGATCACGTTACACACGTGTAACATTCACCTATTCTACCCATTATTGACAACCACACTACTCAAATTCTTGGAACTTCTATATATATGAACCAATTTAAAAACCTTGTCCTAGAATCACTAGAACTTCACTAGAAACATCTATTGGTGAGATGTAAAGAAGCTTTTTACTAAGCAGAAACTCTTATATTAGTATGTGAGGTCCGAATCCTGGATTATAATCACACACATGAGAAACTCCAGAAAATACTATTTTCATTTTTATTGTTTAAGCTTATAATTTGACCAGATAATTTATTTACAACATTTTGAGTGTGTCCAAATACTTGTTCACAAACGTTGTGTTACGTTACGACCAAATGGCTCCGGTCAGTCGCCACCAATACTTTAAAAAAAATTACAATAAAAACTCATTTTCAAGTGTAATATAAAGTTTTATTGATTTAAAATCGATGTAGTTTTTTTCACATGGATTTTATTTGACAAATAAAATGTTCTTGTCATATAAAATTCTTCTCCTTTGCTTCTTACCCATATCCGCACTCAATAACAACAAAACAACGAGTGCCGCATAGGGCACTGTATTGTACAAAAGCTTGACTGTTACTTACATGAAGGCAAGATGATCACTCCTGCGCTTAAATGCAAATAAAATTCATATGGAAAAAACTACATGGTCGTTTTTTATTCTTTAAAATGCAGTTCCACCAAGAAATGTCAGTACAAAACATAAATCTTGTTATAACTTAGGTGTTTTTTTTATTGCGAACGGATTAAGCTCTGAAGAAAAATGTTTAATAGTTGTTATGTGCATATTTGGATCTTTGGCTAGTCAATTTGACAACTACAGGGTTAGGTTAGGTTAGGTAATGTACATAGTTGGATGTTTTGCTAGTGAATTTGACAACTACTGGGTTAGGTTAGGTTAAGTTAGATAATGCACATAGTTGGATCTTTGGCTAGTCAATTTGACAACTACTGGGTTAGGTTAGGTTAGGTAATGTACATAGTTGGATGTTTTGCTAGTGAATTTGACAACTACTGGGTTAGGTTAGGTGAGATAATGCACATAGTTGGATCTTTGGACAGTCAATTTGACAACTACTAGGTAAGGTTAAGTTAGATAATGCACATAGTCGGATCTTTGGTAAGTCAATTTGACAACTACTGGGTTAGGTTAGGCTAGGTAATGTACATAGTTGGATCTTTGGCTAGTCAATTTGACAACTACTAGGTAAGGTTAAGTTAGATAATGCACATAGTCGGATCTTTGGCTAGTCAATTTGACAACTACTAGGTAAGGTTAAGTTAGATAATGCACATAGTTGAATCATTGGCTAGTCAATTTGACAACTACTGGGTTACGTTAGGTTGGTAATACGATCAAGGCCACACGATGCTCTCGATCCACGGTACATAGGCTGATATCCTCGTGTACACATTCGGCTGTCCCGCGACTCCGCAGATTCTTCCGCTAGATATCAGGCCTATGAGCAAGTACGTGCAGTGCACGTTATGGTGGTTGTGCACCTGGAGAGGCCCGCCCGAGTCGCCCTGGAACGATCATAAATTCAATTATGTATTTGGTTTTGGCCAATATCTGTACCCGACGGATTCTCCAGTTCTTTGGACACGTTGCGCGTGGCAACGAGGATAGCCTGGAACGCCTAGTTGTGATCGGTAGCCTGGAGGGAAAGAGAGGGAGAGGAAGATCCCCCACACGATGGACCGATCAAATTAAGGCAGCAGCAGGCACCTCAGTGGTTGGAGCGCTACGTGCAGCGCAGTCAAGGGATAACTGGAGAAGAGTCATTGCTTCTGCAAGGGTCACAACCCTCAGCAATGAGGATTAAGACGGAGAAGAATTTGGTTTTTAACCAGTCCGAGAGTATGGACGTAAATGAACGTCAGTGCGAATTTCCCTTAAAGGAGTATGGACGTTAATGAACGTCGAAGTCCGTCTGTCAGTTAGTATGACGTAACTTGTATAGTAATGACATCTGTGGATATTTGTGTGTAATTTTGTCATAATTGAAAAATATTTATTTAATTAATTAGTTTTTTTAAATGTTTTAACATAGTTTCTATCTTCATAATACATCGATTTGATGAAGAAAAAAAATCATGTAAAAAGAGCCCACTCCCCAGAGAATTCGGACATCAACTTTTGTACTCCCGCAAAGGTTAAACAATGCAAGGGAAAAGCGTTGGGCGCCATCGTGGGTTGCAAAATAACTGCCCTATAAATTTATTTAGTCCACCTCCGTAGCGCAGTGATCAGCGCGTTTGGCTACCGTGCTGGAGGTCCCGGGTTCGATTCCCAGGGGGGTCAAAATAAATATGGCCGATTTTCACTCTCACATTTATTTGATATCACCCTGGACTGGTACAAGAAGCGCAAGGCTGATCACCTTGCCTTCATGCAATTAACGATCAAGATAACACTGCGTCGCTACGATGCAGTGCCCTATGCACCATCGGGTGCGGATAAGGGTTAGAAGAAGGATAAATTTATTTTAATGTTCTTTTTAATCTAATTTTATTTTAAATATCAATTGTATTCTTGCCAGAGCCTTTATTTTACACAACATTTTGAGTGTGTCCAAATACTTTTTCACAAAATCTGGATTATCTCCAATTACAGGAGTTATTTTCATATTATTTTTTGACATCTCATCAAAGATGAAGAATAATGTGGAAGTCTGGGCACATAGTTCTAGTGATTCAAGAATAATGTTTAAAATTGGTTCATATATGGCTCACTCCTTTCAAGAACGTCATAAATCAAAATACTTGATTTTTCAGGAGAACGTTTTTAAAGTTTAAAAATATAATACAGTGTATTAAAAATAAATATCAAGCCACTTACTGAACTTTTTACTGTGCAATAGAACTTTTTAGTTAAAACCTGAAGGTTTTTTCTCCATTTAAAAAATATTTAGTTTATTTAAAAAAAAATATTATACAATACCTCTTCTTCAAAATGCAAAAACAATACTTTGTGCCCTGTAGCGGGTAAATATTAAGTTTAAAATATGCCGCTTTTGCTGGGATATAGGACATTTTCTGAGCATTCCGAAAACATGCCCAACTGAAAATTGACGATTTTTGATTTATGACGTTCTTGAAAGGAGTGGGCGATATATAGAAGTTCCAAGAATTTGAGTAGTGTGGTTGCCAATAATGGGTAGAATTGGTGAATGATAAACCAGCCTATGACGGTCGTCAGCCCCGTAAATGCCCAGACTTCCATATTCTTCTTCATCTTTGATGAGATGTCAAAAAATAATATGACCCTTTATTATAAGCTAAAATATAATGTATACCCACACACAGGCTTTGTCTTTGTGGGATCTTTTTTATGTATTAATACTATATATTTTTTTGTACTTGTAATTATTATATATTGTGAAATGCAAAAGAATTTATATAAAGGTCTTTATCATGGGTGGCCAACCTTTTCAGCAGCCGGGCCAGATTTGAGAAATGATATTTTACACCGGGCCGTAAAACAAAATTTCTTCTATTATTCAAAGCAAACATAATGAGCTACGCACGGTGGAATGTTCTTTTGGTAGTTTTATGCACACATGAAAAAATATGTGAAATGCTCCACGGGCCGCAAGTAGACACCCGGCGGGGCGCATGCGGCCCGCGGGCCGTGGGTTGACCACCCTTGGTCTATATCCAGCAGTGGAAGACAGAAGCTAAAGATGGTGTATTTAGAATGGGTACTCTATATACCTGACAAGTGTCTTTGATATCGGATGACAGCCCCGCGCAGAACTGGATGCTGTCTCTAACTCCTTCAGGGTTTCTCCTAGAAGGCGGGTTCTTCCTTGAACATGTGTCCTTATCAAATATTTCTAGCACCGCCTGAAATTGTAAGCTATTTTATAATCCAAATATAATACTATCTAAATACTAATTAATATGAGGATCTGAAGTAGATTTGGAAGCATAATATACCAGAATAGCAAAGGAGGTGTCATTTTTTGCTGCAGACCAATCCACAGGATAAGACCACGGAAGAAGAAATATTTTCAAAGTGTCTCATTGATATATATATTTTATTTATTGTTTCGGCATTAACTTTGTGGTAAGACATGTTACAATGATTAAAGAAAACACTTCGTTTTTTACCACTTGAGTTTTATTATAGACTACATGTTTCAGAAGTTAAACTTCCATCATTCAGGTCTGTATAATAACTACATATACAGACCTGAATGATGAAAGTTTAACTTCTGAAACATGTAGTCTATAATAAAACTCAAGTGGTAAAAAACGAAGTGTTTTCTATAATCATTGATATATATACATGTATGTGGGTGTGCACTGTCCGTGTTAGTAGTGCTAACACTGTACGTTACTTTCATGAAATTAAATAATGCATTCTGCTCCGTGGTGTAATGGTCAGCGTGCTCGGCTACTGTTCTGGAGGTCCCGGGTTCAATTCCCTGGACCGGTTCCTGAAGGCTGATCACCTTTCCTTCGTGTGTTAATGATCAAGATAATAAGATGCAGTGCCCTATGCACCATTAGGGTGTGGATAAGGGTTCGAAGAAGAAGACATAATGCATTGCTTACGCATCACAGATTATGTTGATATATTCCTTATGTTGAAATATAATATAAATTATCCTTGAATCTCAAAATATTTCATTATAAAGTTAAAGTATTTGTTTCTGCGGCCCTAAAATCTAATTTATTATCTGGATCGGCCCTGAATTGTGTCTGGTTTAGACAGGCCCGATCAAGAAGATGAAATTTTTAAGAAGTCATCATACTTTAAATAGCGTTTGATTGTATGCTTCAATAGGAGTCTCACAACAAGATATTATATTGATATTTCAATATTAATAATCCCTTTATTTTTAATTAGAAAGCTAAAGTATTTGTTTCTACGGCCCTGCAATCTATAGATAGTTTATTACCTGAATCGGCCCTGACACGTCTGGTTTAGACAGGCCCGATAAGGAAGATGAAATGTGTAAGAACGTACTTTAAGCATCGTTTGGTTGTATGGTTCAGTATGAGATATGGGCCCCCATGCAGTCGCTATAGCCTTCTTGTCTTCAACGATCTCTCCAGTGTGGAGGCAGGCTGGACGAATCTTTTCACTGAACCTCAATCTAAAAGAAAAAATGTTATATAGGTACCAAAAATTGTATTTACATATCGCTCACTCCTTTCAACAACGTCATATATCAAAAATCATCAATTTTCAGTTGGGCATGTTTTCGGAATGCCTAGAAAATGTACTATGTCCCAGCAAAAGCGGCATATTTTAAACTTAATATTTACCAGCTACAGGGCAGAAAGTGTTTTTTTGTATTTTGAAGAAAAGGTATTGTTTAATATTTTTTTTAAATATAATAATAAACCCCTTATCCGCACCCCAATGGTGCATAGGGCACTGCATCATATAAACGCAGTGTTATCTTGATCGTTAACACACAAAGGAAAGGTGATCAGTCCTCCGCTTCAGGTACCAGTCCAGGGTAATATTGAATAAATATTAGAGTGAAAAAATCACTTATGTTTATTAGACCCCCTCTGGGAATCGAACCCGGGACCTCCAGAACGGTAACCGAGCGCGCCGACCATTACGCTACGGAGGCGGACATTTTTTAAATATACTGAATATTTTTCACATGGAGACAAAACCTTCAGGTTTAACCTAAAAACATAATTTTGACATATTTAATTATATTCTTGAACTTTAAAGTCCAATAAGTGGCTTGATATTTATTTTTAATACATTGTATTATATTTTTAAAGTTTAAAAACGATATCCTGAAAAATCAAGTTTTTTGATATATGACGTTGTTGAAAGGAGTGAGCGGTATGTGAAGGTCCTCACCAAAAAGTTACATTTTCAATATTGCACAAAAAATCCTTTTAATGCAAATCTGTTCTGTTGACTGTGTTCTATCAAAATCTTAATTAAAGTAGGAACAAAACGTGACCAATCCTGTGTTCAACCAATACGAAATCATTAAATCGCACCAAAACGTAACAATTTTACAAGCTAAAATTCCTGATTACTTTATATCATATTTCATTCAAACCCTTATTCGCACCCCAGTGGGGTTTGAATAAGGGTTTGAATTAGGAACAAGGTGGCTCCCGTGAGGTCCCTTGGAGGTCGAATAAATATAAGTGATTTTTTCACTCTAATATTTATTCAATATTACCCTGGACTGGTACCTGAAGCGGAGGGCTGATCACCTTTCCTTCATGTGTTAATGATTAAGATAACACTGTGTTTATATGATGCAGTGCCCTATGCACCATTGGGGTGCGGATAAGGGTTTGAATGAAAAATGAATGCAAAGAATTTAAAATAAAGAAAAAATAAATATTAATGATACCATTTAAGATTTGAGTATGTCAAAATATGACAAAGAAAATCAACCGATCTCACCTTCTGTCGAGTTCTAGCAGGGCTAAATTGTTGTAAGATGACCCGTGTTTATAATCCGGGTGGACACGTATGGACGTGATATTGAACAACTCATGGCTGGGTATCTGAGAAGTGCTGTCCCTCCCGCCGAGATGTACATACTTGACGTCTCTGAAAAATATTTGTATTCAATTCAATTAAATTCAATTTTATTCCAAAGAAAAAAGTATAAATACTGATAAAAAACAATATTCAAGGCGTATACATTAAAAGTAAGCAAGAAGACTCTTGTTAAAGATGTAGAAGAATCCCTTATAGGAATACCCCCTCAGGCACATGGAACAGGTATTGTTCAGCATATCTTCCTACAGGCATAACCATCGGCAGGTTGCTCCTGTATATAGGAATGGGAAACTATCTATGCCCACGCTGTCCTTAGCTAACTATCGGGAACATACAGACCGATGCTCCGGATAGTTTCAGGATTATCCATCATACCGCGCAACAATGGATAGAAATGCCTCACCAAATACACATTCCATCTAGTATCTAGACTGTTGTAGCCGAGCATACCCTGGAGGAACTGATAGCTCTTCCTACAGGCATAACCATCGCAGGTTGGTGCTGTATATAGGAATGGGAAACAATCTATGCCCACGCTGTCCTTAGCTAACTATCGGGAACATACAGACCGATGCTCCGGATAGTTTCAGGATTATCCATCATACCGCGCAACAATGGATAGAAATGCCTCATCAAATACACATTCCATCTAGTATCTAGACTGTTGTAGCCGAGCATACCCTGGAGGAACTGATAGCTCTTCCTACAGGCATAACCATCGCAGGTTGGTGCTGTATATAGGAATGGGAAACTATCTCTGCCCACGCTGTCCTTAGCTAACTATCGGGAACATACAGACCGATGCTCCGGATAGTTTCAGGATTATCCATCATACCGCGCAACAATGGATAGAAATGCCTCATCAAATACACATTCCTTCTAGTCTCTAGACTGTTGTAGCCGAGCATACCCTGGAGGAACTGGTAGCTCTTCCTACAGGCATAACCATCGCAGGTTGCTCATGTATATAGGAATGGGAAACAATCTATGCCGACGCTGTCCTTAGCTAACTCTCGGGAACATACAGACCAATGCTCCTTTTATATGCTAACTGACGTGCCAGATGGTAAAATTTCATGTAGTGCACAAACGCCCTAATGGTACTTTGGGTACCGTTATTTCTGACTGATTTTAGTTGGTATTTCAATCAAAAGGATAATTCTATCCTCACAGGGACATCTTTGATCAAGTGTCTTCAAATAAATTTGTAAAAAAAATATATAAAATAATGCATTACAAAAAGCTTTCTTTACTGATTTGTAGATGTCACACTTAGTATCTTTATTATTTTTTGACTTATCATCAAAGATGAAGAAGAATATGGAAGTCTGGGCATTTACGGGGCTGACGACCGTCATAGGCTGCTCTAAGTGATCATTTTACACACGTGTAACATTCACCAATTCTACCCATTATTGACAACACACTATGTATTCGAATTCTTGGAGGTTCTATATATATGAACCAATTTAGAAACCTTGTTCTTGAATCACTAGAACTTCACTAGAGACATCTATTGGTGAGATGTAAAGAAGCTTTTTATCAAGCAGAAACTCTTCTATTAGTATGTGAGGTCCGAATCCTGGATTATAATCACACACATAAGAAACGCCAGAAAATACCATTTTCATTTTTATTATCAGCCCCGTAAATGCCCAGACTTCCATATTCTTCTTCATCTTTGATGAAATGTCAAAAAATAATATAAAATAACTAACTAACTAACTAACTAACCATCACGCCGCTTCCCGCAGGGGTAGGCAGAGAGAATAGAGCGCCACACCACTCTGTCCTTGCAAACATTCTTCGCCTCTTCCACGTTCATGCATCTCCTCATACATACCCGCCGATTGTTACGACTCCTGACCCGACCACTTTCAAGTATTTGGCATACCTGATCGTGCCATGTTTTTCTCGGTCTTCCTCTGCTTTTTTTTCCACTAACATTCGCCTCATAAATTTGTTTTACCGTTCTTTCCTCACTCATTCGTTCCACATGTCCAAACCATCTCAACGCACCTTTCTTAATTTTATCGATAATGCTTATCTCAGCATTGCATTCCTTCCTTATTCGCTATTCGCACATCTATCATACATCGTTTTGTCGCACATTCTTCTAATATGAAATAACTCCTGTAATTGGAGATAATCCAGATCTTGTGAACAAGTATTTGGACACACTCAAAATGTTGTAGCATCTTTATAATACGAACTACCACAGACGGTGGAGGCGTGGTGTAAACTGCAAATGTAAAATTTTCTCAGCCTCCAAGACATGGCGGCCGGTATGCCGAAGGGTTAAAATAGTATTTTTTGACATCTCATCAAAGATGAAGAAGAATATGGAAGTCTGGGCATTTACGGGGCTTACGACCGTCATAGGCTGGTTTAAGTGATCACTTTACACACGTGTAACATTCACCAATTCTACCCATTATTGACAACCACACTACTCAAATTCTTGGAAGTTCTATATATATGAACCAATTTAGAAACCTTGTTCATGAATCACTAAAACTTCACTAGAGACATCTATTGGTGAGATGTAAAGAAGCTTTTTACTAAGCAGAAACTCTTATATTAGTATGTGAGATCCCCGTAAATGCCCAGACTTCCATATTCTTCTTCATCTTTGATGAGATGTCAAAAAATAATATGAAAATAACTCCTGTAATTGGAGATAATCCAGATTTTGTGAACAAGTATTTGGACACACTCAAAATGTGGTTAAAATAGTCATTAGAAATTTAGATGAATACAGGTGAGGGATGGTAAGTACCTGAATTGTCTATGGTAGACGCAGTATCCGGGGGCCAAGACCCATTTATCGCTAATCAAGGAGCCCCCGCACTCCCAAACTATCGCGTCATCATTCTGGAATCCTAAGTGTGCCTGAAAAAATCATCACAATAAATGGGGGCAAAGTTAAACCCTACATTATTTATTGATTCGGCATTAACTTTGTGGAAAGACTTGATTATTTTATTAAAATTAAACACTTGAATATATCAGTTTAATGAGTTTTATTTTTATTTACGACTAGATTTGAAAAAAATAAGTGTCTGCCTCCGTAATGGCCAGCATGCTCCGCTACCGTTCTGGAGGTTCGATTCCCAAGGGGGGTAAAATAAATATAAGTGATTTTTTCACTGTCAAGATTACACTGCATTTATATGTAACATTTGTACATTTGTCCACCTCCGTAGTGTAATGGTCAGCACGCTCAGCTACCGATCTGGAGTTCTTCGAGGCCCATTCCCAGGGAGGGAGTGAAATAAATACAAGTGATTTTTTCACTATAATATTTATTCAATATTACCCTGGACTGGTACCTGAAGCGGAGGGCTGATCACCTTTCCTTCATATGTAAACGATCAAGATAACACTGCGTTTATATGAAGCAGTGCCCTATGCACCATTTGGTGCGGATAAGGGTTTTTATTATATTATTATTTGTTCGTCTGCCTCCGTAGTGTAATGGTCAGGGCGCTCGGCTACTGTTCTGGAGGCCCTGGGTTCGATTCCCAAGGGGGGTAAAATAAGTACAAGTGATTTTTTCACTGTAATATTTATTCAATATTACCCTGGACTGGTACCTGAAGCGGATGGCTGATCACCTTTCCTTCACGCGTAAAACGATCAAGATAACACTGCGTTTATATGAAGCAGTGCCCTATGCACCATTGGGGTGCGGATAAGGGTTTTTATTATATTATTATTTATTATAGTAAAAACATATCACTTAGGAAGTTTAAAACACAGATGAGATAAATAGATCCCTTAGTCCTTACCATGTGTGGGAATTCTCCTTCAGTCGCGTGGCTGCTACCCCCAGTGAGGCGGGGAACTGCGTGGTTGCAAGCATAATGACGCGTCAAGGGAGCGTTTACCAGAAATGACGAAGCTGTGCACGGATACACGCTTTGCACTAGCTCGATGCATTCTGAAACCGTGGACAAAACTATAAACATAAACCCTGATGATAATTTTTTGACATCTCATCAAAGATGAAGAAGAATATGGAAGTCTGGGCATTTGCGGGGCTGACGACCGTCATAGGCTGGTTTAAGTGGTCGCTTTACACACGTCTAACATTCACCAATTCTACCCATTATTGACAACCACACTACTCAAATTCTCGGAAGTTCTGTATATATGAACCAATTTAGAAACCTTGTTCTTGAATCACTAGAACTCCACTAGAGACATCTATTGGTGAGATGTAAATTTACATGTGTGTAAAGTGATCACTTAAACCAGCCTATGACGGTCGTCAGTCCCGTAAATGCCCATACTTCCATATTCTTCTTCATCTTTGATGAGATGTCAAAAAATAATATGAAAATAACTCCTGTAATAGGAGATAATCCAGATTTTGTGAACAAGTATTTGGACACACTCAAAATGTTGTAAACCCTGATGATGACAAGGTTCTTGTCGAAACCGGTTGGAAAAAGTGTATCAATAAAAAGTAGTTAAAACAATGATACTTTGTGATACATTTTATAATTGTTGGGTAATATATACAAAATAAAACAAGGTTAGTTGGACTGAATTCTACATTTATTTATGTATATGTTACATAATACGTGACGCGTTTCCTCTTCTTAGGACATTATCAAAGACGAGTGTTTGATAATGTCAACAGTGTTTGATAATGTTTTACGATGCTGTTCTTCTTGCCGATAGCAGAGAAGACCTGCAGACGTTGGTGATAAAAGTGTATAATGTGTGCAAGGAAAGTGATTTATCGATGAATGTTAGCAAATCCAAGATTATGGTTTTTGAAAGAGAAGAATGCAGATCTGAATGTGAAATATTGGTAAACGGAGAGATTTTGGAACAGGTAGATGATTTCGTGTATTTGGGTAGTATGTTTTCTAGGGATGGAAAGATTGATAAAGACATAGAAAGGAGAGTGAATGCTGGGAACAAAGTGAATGGTGCACTGAAATCAGTTATAGCAAATAAAAACCTATCAGCGGAAGCTAAACTGGCAGTGCACAACGGAGTCCTGGTTCCGACTCTAATGTATGGAAGTGAAACATGGAGTTGGCAAAAGAAGGATGAAAGTAGACTGAACGCAGTCGAAATGCGATCTCTCAGAAGAATGTGCGACAAAATGATGTATGATAGATGTGCAAATAGTGAAATAAGGAAGGAATGCAAAGCTGAGATAAGCATTATCGATAAAAGTAAGAAAGGTGTGTTGGGATGGTTTGGACATGTAGAACGAATGAGTGAGGAAAGAACGATAAAACAAATTTATGAGGAGAATGTTAGTGGGAAAAGAAGCAGAGGAAGACCGAGAAAAACATGGCACGATCAGGTATGCCAAATACTTGAAAGTGGTCAGGTTAGGAGTCGTAACAATCGGCGGGTATGTATGAGGAGATGCATGAACGTGGAAGAGGCGAAGAATGTTTGCAAGGACAGAGTGGTGTGGCGCTCTATTCTCTCTGCCTACCCCTGCGGAGAAGCGGCGTGATGGTTAGTTAGTTAGTTAGTTAGTTAGTGTTTGATAATGTGCTAAGAAAACGAATTGCGTCACGTATTAACATATACATAAATAAATGTAGAATTCAATCCAACAAAAACCTTGTATTATTTTGGATATATTACCCAACAATTCAATATGGAATTCTACCAACTCTCTGCAGTTACAATAAATAAATTTTCATCAAACAAATAGATAACCCGCTGAATAATATTAAAGAAAAAGAAGAAGTGATATTAATTGGTGATATCAACATTAATTTGCTGGACTCTAAAGATACCACTGTTCTGACACATCGCTCACTCCTTTCAAGAATGTCATAAATCAAAAATCGTAAATTTTCAGTTGTGCATGTTTTCGGAATGCCCAGAAAATGTACTATATCCCAGCAAAAGAGGCATATTTTTGACTTAATATTTACCCGCTACAGGGCAGAAAGTGTTGTTTAATTTAAAACCTTGTTTAATTTTGGATATATTACCCAACAATACAATATGGAATTCTACCAACTGTCTGCAGTTACAATAAATACATTTTATAATATCTTTAAACTAACTAACTAACTAACCTTCACGCCGCTTCTCCGCAGGGGTAGGCAGAGAGAATAGAGCGCCTCACCACTCTGTCCTCGCAAACATTCTTCGCCTCTTCTACGTTCATGCATCTCCTCATACATACCCGCCGATTGTTACGATTCCTAACCTGACCGCATTCAAGTATTTGGCATACCTGATCGTGCCATATTTTTCTCGGTCTTCCTCTGCTTCTTTTCCCACTAACATTCTCCTCATAAATTTGTTTTACCGTTCTTTCCTTACTCATTCGTTCTACATGTCCAAACCATCTCAACACACCTTTCTTAATTTTATCGATAATGCTTATCTCAGCTTTGCATTCCTTCCTTATTTCACTTTTCGTACATCTATCATACATCGTTTTGTCGCACATTCTTCTGAGAGATCGCATTTCGACTGCATTTAGTCTCCTTTCATCCTTCTTTTGCCAACTCCATGTTTCACTTCCATACATTAGAGTTGGAACCAGGACTCCGTTGTGCACTGCCAGTTTTGCTTCCGCTGATAGGTTTTTATTTGCTATAACTGATTTCAGTGCACCATTCACTTTGTTCCCAGATCAATGTTACTGATAATTTCAGGTTTATCGATCATACCGCGCAACAATCGATAAAAATGTGTAATCGATTTGTGTGACATAAAATGGGCTTACTGTCCCAAGCCTTCTGCCCTGTTGGCTTTATATGGACCGCCTCAGCCGGAATGGGCGGGCAGCCATCTTGGGTCGGCCTTGAGGCGGCATTCGTGGGGGCGCTCGGGAGCTGTGCAAGGGAAGGGGGAGTCGAGGAGACCGCCTCACCCTGTACGCAGCAAACGATGGGGTTTGTGCCCACGAAAGAGCATACCTGTAACATAGAAAGAGTGAACACCGTGTATTCTTGATATCTCAACACATATAAAGAAGAATATTTATTTATCAAACGGCTAATGCCTTTAACACAATACATATATACGGTATCTAATATAAAAATACACTAATAAATACACTAATAGAGAAACAAAAAGTCTTAAACATATAATAATAATAAAATAACAAATAGTAATCACTGGTCAATACACGTCTCCTTCACACACCATCAGCGAGCAGCGAGAGAGAGTGAAACACAACGTTTACATTTATCCATTATAACATGGAGAAGAAATGCTGAGAAAGTACACACTTCAAGGTGGATAACAATTTATTAAATAAATCTGTACTTTCAAAAGCATTGGCTAACATGTGAAGCCGCGGAATGGGAGAGAACATGGCGTAGTGTGCGTTATGTACAAATACTGGGAATACAGATTTTTGCCTAGTACCTCTTGGACGCACGCTAAGCTTTATTTGATTTAGGAGATCAGGGCTGGTAAGAATTTTATATAACAGGCAGTGGCGTGCCTAGGGTTTACCAGTAAGGCAAGCCCATTATTTTTCACATTCGCGAATACATGATGTACCTATAATTTCTTCACCTCATATCATTCCCAGTGTAGTAAGCACCCAGAAAGTATTATAAATATAAACAATGAATTGTAATCAATATAAAAATATGCATACATGTAACTTTTGTAAGGTATAGCCATCACCTTTCAATAAAGAAAATGTTCACTGTAACAAAATATCTTCCTCAGAAATCAATCATCACCATATAATGGCATGCATAGTGTTTAATAATCATATAAGCGCGCGATAATTTAAAAAAAGTCATACATTAATTATGTATATTTAATCATTTGGTCTAGATTTCATTTTGGTCATTTTTATTTGAAGTTGTTAGGCAAGCCGGGCTTTTGGGCTTCTAGGGAAGTACCGCCACTGATAACAGGACCAAATCAGTAATTACCCTTCTATCACTAAGATTTATTAATTTTAGCCGCTTATTAATGCAGTTATAATCTAACTCAACAATGGTTATATTTAGTTTAAAATGAATGTATCTAAGGAAGTTGTGTTGTACTCTCTCTACGCTGTAAGCATGTATAGTATAATGAGGAGACCAGACTGTGGAGGGAATACACGCCAGAGGACGCCCACGCCGCGAACACCT
The DNA here is from genome assembly GCF_059751285.1 of Brachycentrus maculatus. Taxonomy (NCBI): domain Eukaryota; kingdom Metazoa; phylum Arthropoda; class Insecta; order Trichoptera; family Brachycentridae; genus Brachycentrus; species Brachycentrus maculatus. The sequence goes on along the minus strand of NW_028281280.1, from coordinate 593,200 downwards.
GAGCGACTTATACCAAGACATGGGCTGCTCCACGTATGAGAAGCTGAAGAGGACTTCCCAAAATAGGTGAGAATGGTGAAAGAGATGTCATCTGTCGCCACAGACCAATCCGCAGGATTGAGACCAGAAAAATATTTAGTATTATTTTTTGACATCTCATCAAAGATGAAGAAGAATACGGAAGTCTGGGCATTTACGGGGCTGACGACCGTCATAGGCTGATTTAAGTGATCACTTTACACACGTGTAACATTCACCAATTCTACCCATATTATTGACAACCACTCTACTCAAATTCTTGGAAGTTCTGTATATAAAATAATAATAATAATCCCTTTCCGCACCCCAATGGTGCATAGGGCACTACTTCATATAAACGCAGTGTTATCTCGATCGATTACACATGAAGGAAAGGTGATCAGCCCTCCGCTTCAGGTACCAGTCCAGTGTAATATTGAATAAATATTAGAGTGAAAAAATCACTTATATTTATTAAACCCCCCTGGGAATTGAACCCGGGACCTCCAGAACGGTAGGCGAGCATGCTGTCCATTACACTATGGAGGCGGACAAAAATCTGTATATATATGAACAAATTTTGAAAGATTGTTCTTGAATCACTAGAACTCTACTAGAGACATCTATTGGTGAGATGAAAAGAAATAAATCAATAATATAACTTCTCAAAGAAAACAGTCACTCAAAACTAGAAACAAACATCCCAAAGATGTAAAAATAATTTTGAAATACCCAAATTCAACAGAAAACAGTACCAACAAAATTTTGTATTATTTTAAAATCAAACACAGATTTTTTGAGTCTACTATTTTATTTAAAAAAAACATAAAAAATAATATATTATTGATGTTCTTTTTGTAGATATGTATATTGTATTCTACGTGCTGGGAATATAGCAAAAAGGGTTGGTATGTGTATCATATGTACTAATGTGTAAAAGCAACTAGCCGTAACTCAAGTTGCGGCTGTTTGGCGTAACACGGCCCAAAGCATTCTTATACTCGGCCTCTATCGTATACAATCACAGATTTTGCTCCATCTCTTTCCTTTACCGAGATATTCATTATCCAAATAGCCGCAAAATCGTATTAATTTGATACATGTTTTGGCAAAAAGCATCATTTTAAGTTAACTATAAACTTGTTTATCTCAAAACTACTGTTTTTAACTTGCGGCTATTTGCCTTTGCACATTAGTATACCTTTCTCTTAGTACAAGCGTTGACTGTAGACGTCTTCCTGGATCTTTTCCGGATGGTTCTTTGAATTTCTGGATACACGGGATTGTCAAATTTATCTAAAATGAAATACATACAATTTTGAAGTAGTTTCTAGATTTACTGGGATAATAATTGCAAATTCCTTCAGATTTTTCTGCACTCCTGACCCTGGCATACAGTCCTAGCTTCTAGCCATACATGCTATGTAGACTCTCGGGCCTACTCTCCCATATATACTGCTCTAACTATACCCCCCACATGGCTACACCATCTCATAGACCCTTGATCTTCCCAACTATACCTGCCTCAGCCGCACACCCCTTCTGACTTCTGCACTCCTGACCCTGGCATACAGTCCTAGCTTCTAGCCATACATGCTATGTAGACTCTCGGGCCTACTCTCCCATATATACTGCTCTAACTACACCCCCCACATGGCTACACCATCTCATAGACCCTTGATCTTCCCAACTAAACCTGCCTCAGCTGCACATCCCTTCTGACTTCTGCACTCCTGACCCTGGCATACAGTTCTAGCTTCGAGCCATATTTATTCATTTATAATAACCCATCCAGCATTCGTCCGGAAAGTAAAAAGCAACCAGACACCCAGAATACCAGATATTCATCACACCTACATTATGCCAATCAAAAATGTTCCTACCTGTTTCGGCCTGTGATTTTTTTCTACAATTTGAGACATTTTTGTTCAGCCTTTTATCGGAGTCCCAGCAGAGCAGTTTGAATCTGTTGAACTCTTCCAATTTATTGATACAAGCTTCGCACAGCTTGCTTGGCAAAGAAACACAAGGGTTATGTTCAATCTGTAAGGGAAAAGAGAGTTACACATCCATTTTGGTACTGACATTTTTAATCGGGTTTTACGATTATTGGATGGAATTCTAATTTTATTTATATTATATATATATATATATATATATATATATATATATATATATATATATATATATATATATATATATATATATATATATATATATATATATATATATATATATATATATATATATATATATATATATATATATATATATATATATATATATATATATATATATATATATATATATATATATATATATATATATATATATATATATATATATATATATATATATATATATATATATATATATATATATATATATATATATATATATATATATATATATATATATATATATATATATATATATATATATATATATATATATATATATATATATATATATATATATATATATATATATATATATATATATATATATATATATATATATATATATATATATATATATATATATATATATATATATATATATATATATATATATATATATATATATATATATATATATATATATATATATATATATATATATATATATATATATATATATATATATATATATATATATATATATATATATATATATATATATATATATATATATATATATATATATATATATATATATATATATATATATATATATATATATATATATATATATATATATATATATATATATATATATATATATATATATATATATATATATATATATATATATATATATATATATATATATATATATATATATATATATATATATATATATATATATATATATATATATATATATATATATATATATATATATATATATATATATATATATATATATATATATATATATATATATATATATATATATATATATATATATATATATATATATATATATATATATATATATATATATATATATATATATATATATATATATATATATATATATATATATATATATATATATATATATATATATATATATATATATATATATATATATATATATATATATATATATATATATATATATATATATATATATATATATATATATATATATATATATATATATATATATATATATATATATATATATATATATATATATATATATATATATATATATATATATATATATATATATATATATATATATATATATATATATATATATATATATATATATATATATATATATATATATATATATATATATATATATATATATATATATATATATATATATATATATATATATATATATATATATATATATATATATATATATATATATATATATATATATATATATATATATATATATATATATATATATATATATATATATATATATATATATATATATATATATATATATATATATATATATATATATACACCATCTCATAGACCCTTGATCTTCCCAACTATACCTGCCTCAGCCGCACACCCCTTCTGACTTCTGCACTCCTGACCCTGGCATACAGTCCTAGCTTCTAGCCATACATGCTATGTAGACTCTCGGGCCTACTCTCCCATATATACTGCTCTAACTACACCCCCCACATGGCTACACCATCTCATAGACCCTTGATCTTCCCAACTAAACCTGCCTCAGCTGCACATCCCTTCTGACTTCTGCACTCCTGACCCTGGCATACAGTTCTAGCTTCGAGCCATATTTATTCATTTATAATAACCCATCCAGCATTCGTCCGGAAAGTAAAAAGCAACCAGACACCCAGAATACCAGATATTCATCACACCTACATTATGCCAATCAAAAATGTTCCTACCTGTTTCGGCCTGTGATTTTTTTCTACAATTTGAGACATTTTTGTTCAGCCTTTTATCGGAGTCCCAGCAGAGCAGTTTGAATCTGTTGAACTCTTCCAATTTATTGATACAAGCTTCGCACAGCTTGCTTGGCAAAGAAACACAAGGGTTATGTTCAATCTGTAAGGGAAAAGAGAGTTACACATCCATTTTGGTACTGACATTTTTAATCGGGTTTTACGATTATTGGATGGAATTCTAATTTTATTTATATATATATATATATATATATATATATATATATATATATATATATATATATATATATATATATATATATATATATATATATATATATATATATATATATATATATATATATATATATATATATATATATATATATATATATATATATATATATATATATATATATATATATATATATATATATATATATATATATATATATATATATATATATATATATATATATATATATATATATATATATATATATATATATATATATATATATATATATATATATATATATATATATATATATATATATGTATATATGTTCCTACCTGTTTCGGCCTGTGATTTTTTTCTACAATTTGAGACATTTTTGTTCAGCCTTTTATCGGAGTCCCAGCAGAGCAGTTTGAATCTGTTGAACTCTTCCAATTTATTGATACAAGCTTCGCACAGCTTGCTTGGCAAAGAAACACAAGGGTTATGTTCAATCTGTAAGGGAAAAGAGAGTTACACATCCATTTTGGTACTGACATTTTTAATCGGGTTTTACGATTATTGGATGGAATTCTAATTTTATTTATATTATATATATATATATATATATATATATATATATATATATATATATATATATATATATATATATATATATATATATATATATATATATATATATATATATATATATATATATATATATATATATATATATATATATATATATATATATATATATATATATATATATATATATATATATATATATATATATATATATATATATATATATATATATATATATATATATATATATATATATATATATATATATATATATATATATATATATATATATATATATATATATATATATATATATATATATATATATATATATATATATATATATATATATATATATATATATATATATATATATATATATATATATATATATATATATATATATATATATATATATATATATATATATATATATATATATATATATATATATATATATATATATATATATATATATATATATATATATATATATATATATATATATATATATATATATATATATATATATATATATATATATATATATATATATATATATATATATATATATATATATATATATATATATATATATATATATATATATACATATTTTGTCCGCCTCCGTAGTGTAATGGTCAGCACGCTCGGCTATAGTGTGTGAAGGAGACGTGTATTGACCAGTGCTTACTATTTGTAATTTTATTATTATTTTATGTTTAAGACTTTTTGTTTCTCTATTAGTGTATTCAATAGTGTATTTTTATATTTAATACTGTATACATGTATTTTGTTAAAGGCATTTTCCGTTCAATATATATATATATATATATATATATATATTGTTAGATTTAAGCAATGAAAAAATTGTATTGCACCATCTATGGGCGTCTGATGTAAGCAAGCAGAGGTGCGCAAGAGAGCGGCGCAGAGCGAAGCAGAGCAAATAAGAAGATCAATGACAGTGGTCGGTCGATTAGAAAAACACGTATATTGTTATTAAATAAACTCAATTGAAAAGTTAATCTCTTTGTTGTCTTTGCATCCTTCCCTATTCCCGACAACACATATACATTAATATATATATATATATATATATATATATATATATATATATATATATATATATATATATATATATATATATATATATATATAGGATTTTACCTTCAATGCGACACAATCCCACATAAGATCAGCCAGGCATATGTCACCATCTTTGCAAAAAAGCGACACTTTTCCATTCCGACTGAGGCAGGCTCGACACAACTCTTCACATAACGACATCTTGCATTTGAGTCAGTAATTTCTTTAAAAAACTATATATAATTGCTTTATACATTCAAAGTAGGGTGAAAACAGCCATACAATAACGTAAATATCCATCGGCTCGCATCACATAATAACAACAAAAGCAATGACAAACGTCAAACTTTACCATAGATAAATTTATTAATTTGAAATGTCAAAAAAATGTTGCCATTAATAAAAAATACATTAAAAAAAAAAAAAAAAGTACTTACCTACAAACCTCAACAAATTTATCATTTGTACATTTGTCCACCTCCGTAGTGTAATGGTCAGCGCGCTTGTCTACCGATCTGGAGTATTATTTTTTGACATCTCATCTAAGATGAAGAAGAATATGGAAGTCTGGGCATTTACGGGGCTGACGACCGTCATAGGCTGGTTTAAGTGATCACGTTACACACGTGTAACATTCACCTATTCTACCCATTATTGACAACCACTCTACTCAAATTCTTGGAAGTTCTATATATATGAACCAATTTAAAAACCTTGTCCTAGAATCACTAGAACTTCACTAGAAACATCTATTGGTGAGATGTAAAGAAGCTTTTTATGAAGCAGATACTCTTATATTAGTATGTGAGGTCCGAATCCTGGATTATAATCACACACATGAGAAACTCCAGAAAATACCATTTTTATTTTTATTGTTTAAGTTTATAATTTGACCAGATAATTTATTTACAACATTTTGAGTGTGTCCAAATACTTGTTCACAAACGTTATGTTACGTTACGACCAAATGGCTCCGGTCAGTCGCCACCAACACTTTAAAAAAAATTACAATAAAAACTCATTTTCAAGTGTAATATAAAGTTTTATTGATCTAAAATCGATGTAGTTTTTTTCACATGGATTTTATTTGACAAATAAAATGTTCTTGTCATATAAAATTCTTCTCCTTTGCTTCTTACCCATATCCGCACTCAATAGCAACAAAACAACGAGTGCCGCATAGGGCACTGTATTGTACAGAAGCTTGACTGTTACTTACATGAAGGCAAGATGATCACTCCTGCGCTTAAATGCAAATAAAATTCATATGGAAAAAACTACATGGTCGTTTTTTATTCTTTAAAATGCAGTTCCACCAAGAAATGTCAGTACAAAACATAAATCTTGTTATAACTTAGGTGTTTTTTATTGCGAACGGATTAAGCTCTGAAGAAAAATGTTTAATAGTTGTTATGTGCATATTTGGATCTTTGGCTAGTCAATTTAATAACTACTGAGTTAGGTTAGGTTAGGTAATGTACATAGTTGGATCTTTGGCCAGTCAATTTGACAACTACTGGGTTAGGTTAGGTTAAGTTAGATAATGCACATAGTTGGATCTTTGGCTAGTCAATTTGACAACTACTGGGTTAGGTTAGGTTAGGTAATGTACATAGTTGGATGTTTTGCTAGTGAATTTGACAACTACTGGGTTAGGTTAGGCTAGGTAATGCACATATTTGGATCTTTGGCTAGTCAATTTGACAACTACTAGGTAAGGTTAAGTTAGATAATGCACATAGTCGGATCTTTGGCTAGTCAATTTGACAACTACTGGGTTAGGTTAGGTTAGGTAATGCACATAGTTGGATCTTTGGATAGTGAATTTGACAACTACTGGGTTAGGTTAGGTTAGGTAATGTATGTAATTGGATCTTTGGCTAGTCAATTTGACAACTACTGGGTTAGGTTAGGCTAGGTAATGCACATATTTGGATCTTTGGCTGGTCAATTTGACAACTACTGGGTTAGGTAATGTACATAGTTGGATGTTTTGCTAGTGAATTTGACAACTACTAGGTAAGGTTAAGTTAGGTAATGCACATAGTCGGATCTTTGGTAAGTCAATTTGACAACTACTGGGTTAGGTTAGGCTAGGTAATGCACATGGTCGGATCTTTAGCTAGTCAATTCGACAACTACTGGGTTAGGTTAGGTTAGGTAATGCACATAGTTGGATCTTTGGCTAGTCAATTCGACAACTACTGGGTGACGTTAGGTTGGTAATATTATCAAAGCCACACGATGCTCTCGATCCACGGTACATAGGCTGATATCCTCGTGTACACATTCGGCTGCCCCGCGACTCCGCAGATTCTTCCGCTAGATATCATGCCTATGAGCAAGTACGTGCAGTGCACGTTGTGGTGGTTGTACACCTGGAGAGGCCCACCCGAGTCGCCCTGGAAACGATCATAAATTCAATAATGTATTTGGTTTTTTCCATAATACTTTGGAAAATGCTGCGCATTCCTTGGACTGCAAGACGCACAAACGTCTCCATTCTCCGCGAACTGTCAGTGACAGAAAGACTCTCCACGACTTGCAGGAAAAGGATTCTGTCCTACTTTGGGCATATCGCCAGAAAGAACGAGAAGAGTCTTGAAAAACTGGTAGTAACAGGTACAGTTGAAGGCAAGCGGGCAAGAGGACGGTCTCCAACAAGATGGACAGACCAAATAAAGGAATTAACCGGATCCTCGCTAAACGCAGCCATCAAGTTGGCCCAGGACCGGGAAGAATGGAGAGGACTTGTGCACCAAGTGCCTGACATTCCAGAAGACCACGACGCTCAGCATTGAGCAAGAAGATGAAGAAGAAGAAGAATTTGGTTTTTAACCAGTCCGAGAGTATGGACGTAAATGAACGTCAGTGCGAATTTCCCTTAAAGGAGTATCGACGTTAATGAACGTCGAAGTCCGTCTGTCAGTTAGTATGACGTAACTTGTATAGTAATGACATCTGTGGATATTTGTGTGTAATTTTGTCATAATTGAAAAATATTTATTTAATTAATTAGTTTTTTTAAATGTTTTAACATAGTTTCTATCTTCATAATACATCGATTTGATGAAGAAAAAAAATCATGTAAAAAGAGCCCACTCCCCAGAGAATTCGGACATCAACTTTTGTACTCCCGCAAAGGTTAAACAATGCAAGGGAAAAGCGTTGGGCGCCATCGTGGGTTGCAAAACAACTGCCCTATAAATTTATTTTGTCCACCTCCGTAGCGCAGTGGTCAGCGCGTTTGGCTACCGTGCTGGAGGTCCCGGGTTCGATTCTCAGGGGGGTCAAAATAAATATGGCCGATTTTCACTCTCACATTTATTTGATATCACCCTGGACTGGTACAAGAAGCGCAAGGCTGATCACCTTGCCTTCATGCAATTAACGATCAAGATAACACTTCATGCAATTAACGATCAAGATAACACTGCGTCGCTACGATGCAGTGCCCTATGCACCATCGGGTGCGGATAAGGGTTAGAAGAAGGATAAATTTATTTTAATGTTCTTTTTAATCTAATTTTCTTTCTAATATCAATTGTATTCTTGCCAGAGCCTTTATTATACACAACATTTTGAGTGTGTCCAAATACTTTTTCACAAAATCTGGATTATCTCCAATTACAGGAGTTGTTTTCATATTATTTTTTGACATCTCATCAAAGATGAAGAAGAATGTGGAAGTCTGGGCACATTGTTCTAGTGATTCAAGAATAATGTTTCAAAATTGGTTCATATATGGCTCACTCCTTTCAAGAACGTCATAAATCAAAATACTTGATTTTTCAGGAGAACGTTTTTAAAGTTTAAAAATATAATACAATGTACAATGATTAAAGAAAACACTTCGTTTTTTACCACTTGAGTTTTATTAAAGACTACATGTTTCAGAAGTTAAACTTCCATCATTCAGGTCTTTATAATAACTTAAATATAAAATATAAAATTGAAATAAAACTCAAGTGGTAAAAAACAAGTGTTTTCTTTAATCATTGTAACATGCCTTACCACAAAGTTAATGCCGAAACAATAAATAAAATATAATACAATGTATTAAAAATAAATATCTAGCCACTTACTGAACGTTTTACTGTGCAACAGAACTTTTTAGTTAAAACCTGAAGGTTTTTTCTCCATTTGAAAAATATTTAGTATATTTAAAAAAATTATTATACAATACCTCTTCTTCAAAATGCAAAAACAATACTTTGTGCCCTGTAGCGGGTAAATATTAAGTTAAAAATATGCCGCTTTTGCTGGGATATAGGACATTTTCTGAGCATTCCGAAAACAGGCCAACTGAAAATTGACAATTTTTGATTTATGACGTTCTTGAAAGGAGTGAGCGATATATAGAAGTTCCAAGAATTTGAGTAGTGTGGTTGTCAATAATGGGTAGAATTGGTGAATGATAAACCAGCCTATGACGGTCGTCAGCCCCGTAAATGCCCAGACTTCTATATTCTTCTTCATCTTTGATAAGATGTCAAAAAAGAATATGACCTTTTATTATTACCTAAAATATAATGTATACCCACACACAGGCTTTGCCTTTGTGGGATGTTTTTTTGTATTAATATATTTTTTTTTGTTCTTGTAATTATAATATATTGTGAAATGCAAAAGAATTTATATAAAGGTCTTTATCATGGGTGGCCAACCTTTTCAGCAGCCGGGCCAGATTTGAGAAATGATATTTTACACCGGGCCGTAAAACAAAATTTCTTCTATTATTCAAAGCAAACATAATGAGCTACGCACGGTGGAATGTTCTTTTGGTAGTTTTATGCACACATGAAAAAATATGTGAAATGCTCCACGGGCCGCAAGTAGACACCCGGCGGGGCGCATGCGGCCCGCGGGCCGTGGGTTGACCACCCTTGGTCTATATCCAGCAGTGGAAGACAGAAGCTAAAGATGGTGTATTTAAAAAATGGGGACTCTATATACCTGGCAAGTGTCTTTGATATCGGATGACAGCCCCGCGCAGAACTGGATGCTGTCTCTAACTCCTTCAGGGTTTCTCCTAGAAGGCGGGTTTTTCCTCGAACATATGTCCTTATCAAATATTTCTAGCACCGCCTGAAATTGTAAGATATTTTATAATCCAAATATAATACTATCTAAATACTAATTAATATGAGGATCTGAAGTAGATTTGGAAGCATAATACACCAGAATAGCAAAGGAGGTGTCATTTTTTGCTGCAGACCAATCCACAGGATAAGACCACGGAAGAAGAAATATTTTCAAAGTGTCTCATTGATATATATATTTTATTTATTGTTTCGGCATTAACTTTGTGGTAAGACATGTTACAATGATTAAAGAAAACACTTCGTTTTTTACCACTTGAGTTTTATTATAGACTACATGTTTCAGAAGTTAAACTTCCATCATTCAGGTCTGTATAATAACTACATATACAGACCTGAATGATGAAAGTTTAACTTCTGAAACATGTAGTCTATAATAAAACTCAAGTGGTAAAAAACGAAGTGTTTTCTATAATCATTGATATATATACATGTATGTGGGTGTGCACTGTCCGTGTTAGTAGTGCTAACACTGTATGTTACTTTTATGAAATTACATAATGCATTCGCCTCCGTAGTGTAATGGTCAGCGTGCTCGGCTGCTGTTCTGTAGGTCCCGGGTTCAATTCCCTGGACCGGTTCCTGAAGCGAAAGGCTGATCACCTTTCCTTCGTATGTTAATGATCAAGATAATAAGATGCAGTGCCCTATGCACCATTAGGGTGTGGATAAGGGTTCGAAGAAGAAGACATTATGCATTGCTTACGCATCACAGATTATGTTGATATATAATTTAAATAATCATTGAATCTCAAAAATTTTCATTATAAAGTTAAAGTATTTGTTTCTGCGGCCCTAAAATCTAATTTTTTATCTGGATCGGCCCTGAATTGTGTCTGGTTTAGACAGGCCCGATCAAGAAGATGAAATTTGTAAGAAGTCATCATACTTTAAATAGCGTTTGATTGTATGCTTCAATAGGAGTCTCACAACAAGATATTATACTGACATTTCAATATAAACAATCCCTGTATTTTTAATTATAAAGTTAAAATATTTGTTTCTGCGGCCCTGCAATCTATATATAGTTTATAACCTGGATCGGCCCTGAATCATGTCTGGTTTAGACAGGCCCGATAAGGAAGATGAAATGTGTAAGAACGTACTTTAAGCAGCGTTTGGTTGTATGGTTCAGTATGAGATATGGGCCCCCATGCAGTCGCTATAGCCTTCTTGTCTTCAATGATCTCTCCAGTGTGGAGACAGGCTGGACGAATCTTTTCACTGAACCTCAATCTAAAAGGAAAAATGTTATGTAGGTACCAAAAATTGTATATAGATATCACACACTCCTTTCAACAACGTCATATATCAAAAATTGTCAATTTTCAGTTGGGCATGTTTTCCGAATGCTTAGAAAATGTACTATCCCAGCAAAAGCGGCATATTTTTAACTTAATATTTACCCGCTACAGGGCAGAAAGTGTTGTTTTGCATTTTGAAGAAAAGGTATTTTTAAATATTTTTTTTAAATATATAATAATAAAACCGTTATCCGCACCAAATGGTGCATAGGGCACTGCCTCATATAAACGCAGTGTTATCTTGATCGTTAACACACGAAGGAAAGGTGATCAGTCCTCCGCTTCAGGTACCAGTCCAGGGTAATATTGAATAAATATTAGAGTGAAAAAATCACTTATGTTTATTAGACCCCCTCTGGGAATCGAACCCGGGACCTCCAGAACGGTAACTGAGCGCGCCGACCATTACACTACGGAGGCGGACAATATTAACATAATCATTTATAATGGAAATGTAACGTTTCGGTGAGGACCTCCACATATATTGGCCATATTATATCCAATACTGTGTCAGAAATTTGGACACACTCAAAATGTTGTAAATAAATTATCTGGTCAAATTATAAGATAAAATAATAAAGTGAAATGGATATTTTCTGGCGTTTCTCATGTGTGTGATTATAATCCAGGATTCGGACCTCGCATACTGATATAAGAGTTTCTACTTTTTTATCTCACCAATAGATGTCTGTAGTGAAAATTCTAGTGATTCGAGTACTATATTTCGAAATTGGATCATATATATGTATATATATATATATATATATATATATATATATATATATATATATATATATATATATATATATATATATATATATATATATATATATATATATATATATATATATATATATATATATATATATATATATATATATATATATATATATATATATATATATATATATATATATATATATATATATATATATATATATATATATATATATATATATATATATATATATATATATATATATATATATATATATATATTTATGTATATATATATATTTATATATATATATAGAAGTTCCAAGAATTTGAGAAGTGTGGTTGTGAATCATTGGTAGAATTGGTGAATGTTAGGAGAACGTTTTTAAAGTTTAAAAATATATTACAATGTATTAAAAATAAATACCAAACCACTTACTGAACTTTTTACAGTGCAACAGATCTTTCAAGGTAAACCCTGAAGGTTTTTTCTCCATTTGAAAAATATTTAGTATGTTTAAAAATATAATTAAACAATACCTTTTCTTCAAAATGCAAAAACAACACTTTCTGCTCTGTAGCGGGTAAATATTAAGTTTAAAATATGCCTCTTTTGCTGGGATATAGTACATTTTCTGGACATTCCGAAAACATGGATGACTAAAAATTGACGATTTTTTATTTATGACGTTCTTGAAAGGAATGAGCGATGTGTGATCACTTAAACAGGTTGTGATGGTCGTAAGGCCCGTAATTGCCCAGACTTCCATATTCTTCCTCATCTATGTTGAGATGTCAAAAAATAATATGTTTAATGTGACAAGCATATCAGGCAAGAGTCTTCGAGATAGAATAAGGAACGCCAGGATCAGGGAAATATGCGAGATGGAAGATGTCGTTAGGTGGGGAAGGCAACGAAGGAGACAATGGTATGGGCGTGTGGGGATAATGGGACCATCCAGACTCCCCCACAGTGCACTGCATGGCCAGCCCCAAAGTGATCGATCAACGGCTGGGAATCAACACCGCAGGAGGCTTATCCCTCTCAAAAACAGGCCACAAGGCCTACACCAAGATGAAGCAAAGAATAATAGTGAAATATATACTGACACTATTATTCTAGTTCTACTTATAAAACCTATACCCTTATACCCTTTACTGTGACTAAATTATATTGTATACCCACACACAGGCCATGCCTTTGTGGTATGGTTTCTAGTTGAATACCAATTTAATTTTACAGAAGGGAAGCAAGATGAAAGCGGATTACTTTTAACACAAATTTATTCAGTTCTAGAAAATTACAATCAAGAAATATTTAAGAATAATTGCGTGATTCTAATATGAGAACAGTTGAAATACGTGTCAATCGGAGGATGGGCGGTGACGAAATGTGACGGGCTAGTTTCCGCTCGTTGTGGGCTCCGGTGTAGGGTGTTCGTTATTTCACTCGATTTGAGTTGCCATAGTAGATGTGTGGGTTGCCACAGTGGGATCTTTTTTGTATTAATTTTTATATTTCATTCATATTTTTTTTATGTTATGTAATGCAAAGAATTTAAAATAAGTCCGCCTCCGTAGTGCAATGGTCAGCACGCTCGGCTACCGTACTGGAGGTTCCGGGCTCGATTCCCAGGGAGGGTCGAATAAATATAAGTGATTTTTTCACTCTAATATTCATTCAATATTACCCTGGACTGGTACCTGAAGCGGAGGGCTGATCACCTTTCCTTCATGTGTTAATGATTAAGATAACACTGTGTTTATATGATGCAGTGCCCTATGCACCATTGGGGTGCGGATAAGGGTTTGAATGAAAAATGAATGCAAAGAATTTAAAATAAAGAAAAAATAAATATTAATGATACCATTTAAGATTTGAGTATGTCAAAATATGACAAAGAAAATCAACCGATCTCACCTTCTGTCGAGTTCTAGCAGGGCTAAATTGTTGTAAGATGACCCGTGTTTATAATCCGGGTGGACACGTATGGACGTGATATTGAACAACTCATGGCTGGGTATCTGAGAAGTGCTGTCCCTCCCGCCGAGATGTACATACTTGACGTCTCTGAAAAATATTTGTATTCAATTCAATTAAATTCAATTTTATTCCAAAGAAAAAAGTATAAATACTTATAAAAAACAATATTCAAGGCGGATACATTAAAGTAAGCAAGAAGACTCTTGTTAAAGACGTAGAAGAGTCCCTTATGGGAATACCCCCTCAGGCACATGGAACAGGTATTGTTCAGCATATCTTCCTATAGGCATAACCATCGGCAGGTTGCTCCTGTATATAGGAATGGGAAACTATCTATGCCCACGCTGTCCTTAGCTAACTATCGGGAACATACAGACCGATGCTCCGGATAGTTTCAGGATTATCCATCAAACCGCGCAACAATGGATAGAAATGCCTCACCAAATACACATTCCATCTAGTATCTAGACTGTTGTAGCCGAGCATACCCTGGAGGAACTGATAGCTCTTCCTACAGGCATAACCATCGCAGGTTGGTGCTGTATATAGGAATGGGAAACAATCTATGCCCACGCTGTCCTTAGCTAACTATCGGGAACATACAGACCGATGCTCCGGATAGTTTCAGGATTATCCATCATACCGCGCAACAATGGATAGAAATGCCTCATCAAATACACATTCCATCTAGTATCTAGACTGTTGTAGCCGAGCATACCCTGGAGGAACTGATAGCTCTTCCTACAGGCATAACCATCGCAGGTTGGTGCTGTATATAGGAATGGGAAACTATCTCTGCCCACGCTGTCCTTAGCTAACTATCGGGAACATACAGACCGATGCTCCGGATAGTTTCAGGATTATCCATCATACCGCGCAACAATGGATAGAAATGCCTCATCAAATACACATTCCTTCTAGTCTCTAGACTGTTGTAGCCGAGCATACCCTGGAGGAACTGGTAGCTCTTCCTACAGGCATAACCATCGCAGGTTGCTCCTGTATATAGGAATGGGAAACAATCTATGCCGACGCTGTCCTTAGCTAACTCTCGGGAACATACAGACCAATGCTCCTTTTATATGCTAACTGACGTGCCAGATGGTAAAATTTCATGTAGTGCACAAACGCCCTAATGGTACTTTGGGTACCGTTATTTCTGACTGATTTTAGTTGGTATTTCAATCAAAAGGATAATTCTATCCTCACAGGGACATCTTTGATCAAGTGTCTTCAAATAAATTTGTAAAAAAAATATATAAAATAATGCATTACAAAAAGCTTTCTTTACTGATTTGTAGATGTCACACTTAGTATCTTTATTATTTTTTGACTTATCATCAAAGATGAAGAAGAATATGGAAGTCTGGGCATTTACGGGGCTGACGACCGTCATAGGCTGCTCTAAGTGATTCAATTCTACCCATTATTGACAACACACTATGTATTCGAATTCTTGGAGGTTCTATATATATGAACCAATTTAGAAACCTTGTTCTTGAATCACTAGAACTTCACTAGAGACATCTATTGGTGAGATGTAAAGAAGCTTTTTATCAAGCAGAAACTCTTCTATTAGTATGTGAGGTCCGAATCCTGGATTATAATCACACACATAAGAAACGCCAGAAAATACCATTTTCATTTTTATTATCAGCCCCGTAAATGCCCAGACTTCCATATTTTTCTTCATCTTTAATGAAATGTCAAAAAATAATATGAAATAACTAACTAACTAACTAACTAACCATCACGCCGCTTCCCCGCAGGTGTAGGCAGAGAGAATAGAGCGCCACACCACTCTGTCCTTGCAAACATTCTTCGCCTCTTCCACGTTCATGCATCTCCTCATACATACCCGCCGATTGTTACGACTCCTGACCCGACCACTTTCAAGTATTTGGCATACCTGATCGTGCCATGTTTTTCTCGGTCTTCCTCTGCTTTTTTTTCCACTAACATTCGCCTCATAAATTTGTTTTACCGTTCTTTCCTCACTCATTCGTTCCACATGTCCAAACCATCTCAACGCACCTTTCTTAATTTTATCGATAATGCTTATCTCAGCATTGCATTCCTTCCTTATTCGCTATTCGCACATCTATCATACATCGTTTTGTCGCACATTCTTCTAATATGAAATAACTCCTGTAATTGGAGATAATCCAGATCTTGTGAACAAGTATTTGGACACACTCAAAATGTTGTAGCATCTTTATAATACGAACTACCACAGACGGTGGAGGCGTGGTGTAAACTGCAAATGTAAAATTTTCTCAGCCTCCAAGACATGGCGGCCGGTATGCCGAAGGGTTAAAATAGTATTTTTTGACATCTCATCAAAGATGAAGAAGAATATGGAAGTCTGGGCATTTACGGGGCTTACGACCGTCATAGGCTGGTTTAAGTGATCACTTTACACACGTGTAACATTCACCAATTCTACCCATTATTGACAACCACACTACTCAAATTCTTGGAAGTTCTATATATATGAACCAATTTAGAAACCTTGTTCATGAATCACTAAAACTTCACTAGAGACATCTATTGGTGAGATGTAAAGAAGCTTTTTACTAAGCAGAAACTCTTATATTAGTATGTGAGATCCCCGTAAATGCCCAGACTTCCATATTCTTCTTCATCTTTGATGAGATGTCAAAAAATAATATGAAAATAACTCCTGTAATTGGAGATAATCCAGATTTTGTGAACAAGTATTTGGACACACTCAAAATGTGGTTAAAATAGTCATTAGAAATTTAGATGAATACAGGTGAGGGATGGTAAGTACCTGAATTGTCTATGGTAGACGCAGTATCCGGGGGCCAAGACCCATTTATCGCTAATCAAGGAGCCCCCGCACTCCCAAACTATCGCGTCATCATTCTGGAATCCTAAGTGTGCCTGAAAAAATCATCACAATAAATGGGGGCAAAGTTAAACCCTACATTATTTATTGATTCGGCATTAACTTTGTGGAAAGACTTGATTATTTTATTAAAATTAAACACTTGAATATATCAGTTTAATGAGTTTTATTTTTATTTACGACTAGATTTGAAAAAAATAAGTGTCTGCCTCCGTAATGGCCAGCATGCTCCGCTACCGTTCTGGAGGTTCGATTCCCAAGGGGGGTAAAATAAATATAAGTGATTTTTTCACTGTCAAGATTACACTGCATTTATATGTAACATTTGTACATTTGTCCACCTCCGTAGTGTAATGGTCAGCACGCTCAGCTATCGATCTGGAGTTCTTCGGGGCCCATTCCCAGGGAGGGAGTGAAATAAATACAAGTGATTTTTTCATTATAATATTTATTCAATATTACCATGGACTGGTACCTGAAGCGGAGGGCTGATCACCCTTCCTTCATGTGTAAACGATCAAGATAACACTGCGTTTATATGACGCAGTGCCCTATGCACCATCGGGGTGCGGATAAGAGTTTTATTATTTATTATTATTTGAAAACATCTGTCGCTTTCGAAATTAGTTGTAAATAAAAATAAAACTCATTAAAGTGTTTGACGTTAAACGCTCGACTACCGTTCTGTGGGTCCCGGGTTCGATTCCCAAGGGGGGTAAAATAAATAGAAATGATTTTTTCACTGTAACATTTATTCAATATTACCATGGACTGGTACCTGAAGCGGAGGGCTGATCACCTTTCCTTCACGCGTCAAACGATCAAGATAACACTGCGTTTATATGAAGCAGTGCCCTATGCACCATTTGGTGCGGATAAGGGTTTTTATTATATTATTATTTGATATAGTAAATACATATCACGTAGGAAGTTTAAAACACAGATGAGATAAATAGATCCCTTAGTCCTTACCATGTGTGGGAATTCTCCTTCAGTCGCGTGACTGCTACCGCCAATGAGGGGGGGAACTGCGTGGTTGCAAGCATAATGACGCGTCAAGGGAGCGTTTACCAGAAATGACGAAGCCGTGCACGGATACACGCTTTCCATTAGCTCGATGCATTCTGAAACCGTGGACAAAACTGTAAACATAAACCCTGATGATAATTTTTTGACATCTCATCAAAGATGAAGAAGAATATGGAAGTCTGGGCATTTGCGGGGCTGACGACCGTCATAGGCTGGTTTAAGTGGTCACTTTACACACGTGTAACATTCACCAATTCTACCCATTATTGACAACCACACTACTCAAATTCTTGGAAATTCTGTATATATGAACCAATTTAGAAACCTTGTTCTTGAATCACTAGAACTCCACTAGAGACATCTATTGGTGAGATGTGAATTTACACATGTGTAAAGTGATCACTTAAACCAGCCTATGACGGTCGTCAGCCCCGTAAATGCCCAGACTTCCATATTCTTCTTCATCTTTGATGAGATGTCAAAAAATCATATGAAAATAACTCCTGTAATAGGAGATAATCCAGATTTTGTGAACAAGTATTTGGACACACTCAAAATGTTGTAAACCCTGATGATGACAAGGTTCTTGTCGAAACCGGTTGGAAAAAGTGTATCAATAAAAAGTAGTTAAAACAAAGATACTTTGTGGTACATTTTATAATTGTTGGGTAATATATACAAAATAAAACAAGGTTAGTTGGACTGAATTCTACATTTATTTATGTATATGCC
Organism: Brachycentrus maculatus; assembly: GCF_059751285.1. Lineage (NCBI taxonomy): Eukaryota > Metazoa > Arthropoda > Insecta > Trichoptera > Brachycentridae > Brachycentrus > Brachycentrus maculatus. The sequence goes on along the minus strand of NW_028281280.1, from coordinate 573,656 downwards.
AATACGTGACGCGTTTCCTCTTCTTAGGACATTATCAAAGACGAGTGTTTGATAATGTCAACAGTGTTTGATAATGTCCTAAGAAAACGAAACGCGTCACGTATTAACATATACATAAATAAATGTAGAATTCAATCCAACAAAAACCTTGTATTATTTTGGATATATTACCCAATAATTCAATATGGAATTCTACGAACTGTCTGCAGTTACAATCAAGCCGCTTCCACGCAGGGGTAGGCAGGGAGAATAGAGCGCCACACCACTCTGTCCTTGCAAACATTCTTCGCCTCTTCCACGTTCATGCATCTCCTCATACATACCCGCCGATTGTTACGACTCCTAACCTGACCACTTTCAAGTATTTGGCATACCTGATCGTGCCATGTTTTTCTCGGTCTTCCTCTGCTTCTTTTCCCACTAACATTCGCCTCATAAATTTGTTTTACCGTTCTTTCCTCACTCATTCGTTCTACATGTCCAAACCATCTCAACACACCTTTCTTAATTTTATGGATAATGCTTATCTCAGCTTTGCATTCCTTCCTTATTTCACTATTCGCACATCTATCATACATCGTTTTGTCGCACATTCTTCTGAGAGATCGCATTTCGACTGCGTTCAGTCTACTTTCATCCATACATTAGAGTCGGAACCAGGACTCCGTTGTGCACTGCCAGTTTTGCTTCCGCTGATAGGTTTTTATTTGCTATAACTGATTTCAGTGCACCATTCACTTTGTTCCCAGATCAATGTTACAGATAATTTCAGGTTTATCGATCATACCGCGCAACAATCGATAAAAATGAGTAATCAATTTGTGTGACATAAAATGGGCTTACTGTCCCAAGCCTTCTGCCCTGTTGGCTTTATATGGACCGCCTCAGCCGGAATGGGCGGGCAGCCATCTTGGGTCGGCCTTGAGGCGGCATTCGTGGGGGCGCTCGGGAGCTGTGCGAGGGAAGGGGGAGTCGAGGAGACCGCGTCACTCTGTACGCAGCAAACGATGGGGTTTGTGCCCACGAAAGAGCATACCTGTAACATTGAAAGAGTGAACATCATGTATTATTGATATAACATATATGAAGAAGAATATTTATTTATCCAATAGCTAATGCCTTTAATATAATACATATATACAGTATCTAATATAAAAATACACTAATGAATACACTAATAGAGAAACAAAAAGTCTTGAACATAAAATAATAATAAAATAACAAATAGTAAGCACTGGTCAATATACGTCTCCTTCACACACCATCAGCGAGTAGCGAGAGAGAGTGAAACACAACGTTTACATTTATCCATTATAACATGGAGAAGAAATGCTGAGAAAGTACACACTTCAAAGTGGATAACAATATATTAAATAAATCCATACTTTCAAAAGCATTGGCTAACATGTGAAGCCGCGGAATGGGAGAGAACATGGCATAGTTTGCGTTATGTACAAATACTGGGAATACAGATTTTTGCCTAGTACCTCTTGAACGCATGCTAAGCTTTATTTGATTTAGGAGATCAGGGCTGATAAGAATTTTATATAACAGGACCAGATCAGTAATTACCCTTCTATCACTGAGATTTATTCATTTTAGCCGCTTCATTATGCAGTTATAATCTAACTCAACAATGGGTAGGTATATTTAGTTTAAAATAAATGTATCTAAGGAAGTTGTGTTGTACTCTCTCTACGCTGTAAGCATGTATAGTATAATGAGGAGACCAGACTGTGGAGGGAATACACGCCAGAAGACGCCCACGCCGCGAACACCTTATACCAAGACATGGGCTGCTTCACGTATGAGGAGCTGAAGAGGACTTCCCAGAATAGACGAGAATGGCGAAAGAGATGTCATCTGTCGCCACAGACCAATCCGCAGGATTGAGACCAGAGGGAGAGAGACATATGTTGCTGTTACAACATTTTGAGTGTGTCCAAATACTTGTTCACAAAATCTGGATTATCTCCTATTAATAATAAAACCCGTATCCGCACCCCAATGGTGCATAGGGCACTGTGTCATATGAACGCAGTGTTATCTTGATCGTTTACACATGAAGGAAAGGTGATCAGCCCTCCGCTTCAGGTACCAGTCCAGGATGATATTGAATAAATTAATAAATCCTATTACAGGAGTTAATTTTTATATTATTTTTTGACATCTCATCAAAGATGAAGATTCTTTACATCTCACCAATAGATGTCTCTAGTGAAGTTCTAGTGATTCAAGAACAAGGTTTCTAAATTGGTTTGTATATATAGAACTTCCAAGAATTTGAGTAGTGTGGTTGTCAATAATGGGTAGAATTGGTGAATGTTACACGTGTGTAAAGTGATCACATAAAGCAGCCTATGACGGTCGTCAGCCCCGTAAATGCCTAGACTTCCATATTCTTCTTCATCTTTGATGAGATGTCAAAAAATAATATGTTGCTGTTGTTAACCCGAAATAAACAAAAATTAAAAAATACCCGCTTTTAAAATTAAAGTAGAATTTACTTAAAAACCATATAAATATGACATTTCAAACCAGTGTATTTTACCAGTTTAAAGAACGTTGAAAACTTTATAATATGCATCATGTCAAAATTGCATATTTTTGAGTTGACCTGAATGTTTTTTCTCCATTTGAAAAATATTTAGTATATTTATAAAAATAATTAAACAATACCTTTTCTTCAAAATACAAAAACAACACTTTCTACCCTGTAGCGGGTAAATATCAAGTTAAAAACATGCCGCTTTTGCTGGGATATAGTACATTTTCTGGTCATTACGAAAACATGCTCAACTGAAAATTGACAATTTTTGATATATCGCTCACTCCTTTCAAGAATGTCATAAATCAAAAAAACTTTAATCAAAAAGACATAAATCTAAAAGTTTAAAAATATTTTGCAATGTATTAAAAAATATATATCAAACCACTTTTTGAACTTTTTACTGTGCAACAGATCTTTTTAGCTAAAACCTGAATGTTTTTTCTCCATTTGAAAAATATTTAGTATATTTAAAAAAATAATTTAACAATACCCTTTCTTCAAAATGCAAAAACAACACTTTCTGCCCTGTAGCGGGTAAATATCAAGTTAAAAACATGCCGCTTTTGCTGGGATATAGCACATTTTCTGGGCATTCCGAAAACATGCACAACTGAAAATTTAAGATTTTTTATATAAGTATGACGTTGTTGAAAGGAGTGAGTGATGTAGGGAATGAATGTGTACCTGAGGGATAAATTGATGAACTATATCGTTCCTAGCGGCCGGGCAGTTACGAAAAGGTTGACAGACCCCAGTTTGTCCTGTTCTCGATAACACACAAGCATCGCCTGTAATAAAATAATAACAGCTTGAGAATGAATCCACCTACATATTGTGGGTATGTATGCTGGTAAAAAACTTGAACTCTAAAATTCGTTATTTATTGTAACTGCAGACAGTCGGTAGGATTCCATTTTAAATTTTCGGGTAATATATCCAAATTAAACATATCTATAGGATTAAATTCTACTTTTATAAACATATTTATTTATATATTTGCTATGGTCAGCACGCTCGGCTACCGTTCTGGAGGTCCCGGGTTCGATTCCCAGGGGGGGTCAAATAAATATAAGTGATTTTTTCACTGTCATATTTATTCAATATTACCCTGGACTGGTACCTGAAGCGGAGGGATGATCACCTTTCCTACATGTGTTAACGATCAAGATAACACTATCTGCACCATTGGGGTGCGGATAAGGGCTTTATTTTATTATTATTATTATTATTTATATATATATATATATATATATATATATATATATATATATATATATATATATATATATATATATATATATATATATATATCGTAGTCATACAGGAGAATGTGACCAAGTGCATAATTGACTATTTGATATCTTACTAGCTTAATATTGCCCTGAAAAAAATCCCAAAGGATTTTTAACTTAGAAGTATAATATATTGACTTGGTAAAAATGACTAACTGCATTGATGTTTATTTTGTTGTCAAGCAAAAGTGACTTAAATGGCCCTCCTGAACACTTTTTACGTTTTGTTAGTTGGTCACTTTCTCCTGTACGACTACAATATATATATATATGATGATATGTGATGCGTTTCGTCTTATGAAGACATTTGATAATGTCTTAATAAGAGGAAACGTGTCACATATTATTATGTCAATAAAAGTAGAATTCAATCTAATAACCGTGTTTAATTTTGGATATATTACCCAACAATTCAATATGGAATTCTACCAACTGTCTGCAGCTACAATAAATAGGTCTGAGCATATTTTTTTTTTGAGGTTAGGGATCTTGCATCCCTTATGTCACTGCGACCATATAATGTCTATTGTGACCTTCCTCTGTATCACAGCTCACTCCCAAGACCTGCGTGAGTCATGTAGCTAATGACCTGTCTTGGTGGTAGGAGCTTCACCTTCTCGAAGTCCAGTAGAGGTCCTCTAAGGATGTGACTTGGTTTGCGAGCGAGTGTGTCACAGTTGTAGAGAATGTGGATTGGTGTTTCGTTACCCTCCATACAAAATCTGCATACTGGGGAGTTATGAAGTCCAATTATGTGTTTCCTCAGTCTGCAGTGTCCTGTCAAGGTCCTGGTTAGGACCCTTATTTGTTTTTTGCTAAGCTTTAGAGCTTTTTTGGTGAATTTCCGCGAGTACCCCATGATCAGTTCCTTTGAACATACATCAGGTTTGAACATACATACTAATATATTGTTTTGCTTACATATTTACCTTCGTATAATGTTTTCTGGCCGTTTATAAGATTTAAACCAGAACAGATTAAAGCCAGATTCACTATGGTTAAACATAACACTTTTTCCATTTAAAATGATAACTTGAACACTACAAACAGTCGTAAGGTCTTGAACCATATTGGCGTAATTTACTAATCAAAAATAATAGTTTATTGAAGCGTTCACTTTCAAAGCCTGTTAGCTCCAAGTGCTGTTCCAAATTTTCCAGATTTTCCTTTTATGTAATATTTTTTTTAAATCAAACACTAACTTTGTGATTTTCCATTTCATAATTAGCCTGTCCGCCTCTGTAGTGTAATGGTCAGCACGCTCGGCTGCCGTTCTGGAGGTCCCGGGTTCAATTCCCAAGGGGGGTAAAATAAATATAAGTGATTTTTTTTCACTGTCATATTTATTCAATATTACCCTGGACTGGTACCTGAAGCGGAGGGCTAATCACCTTTCCTTCATGTGTAAACGATCAAGATAACACTGCGTTTATATGACGCAGTGCCCTATGCACCATTGGGGTGCGGATAAGGGTTTTTATTATTATTATTAACTTTGTGATTTTTTTATGTTCTTTCTTTCCTTCGATCAAGATAACACTGCGTTTATATGATGTAGTGCCCTATGCACCATTGGGGTTGCGCTAAATAAAAAGGTTAGTCAAATCCATAGTGTAATGGTCAACACGCTCGAATACTATTCTGGAGGTCCCGGGCTCGATTCCCAGGAGGGGTCAATTGAATTTAAGTGATTTTTTAACTCTGAGATAAAGATAACGCTGCATTTATATGATGCAGTGCCCTATGCACTATTAGGGTGCCGATAAGGGTTTGAAGTTGAAGAAGTGTTTTGTTTAAGAAAAAATTGAAAGGGAGTTAGCTTATTTTGATAATATATACTTCAATCGATCGTTTGTTATTTTTGTGTTATCTTTACGACTCTGACCCCTCGTCACAGGAAAATCCGCACGGATAGTCACTATGTTATATCTAGCAAAAAAGTTGATTATTTTTGTTGATGTAGAAAAAATAGTATATATATCGCTCACTCCTTTCAACGTCATATCGCTCACTCCTTTCAAGAACGTCATAAATCAAAAATTGACAATTTTTAGTTGTGCATGTTTTTGGAATACCCAGAAAATGTACTATATCCCAGCAAAAAAGGCATATTTTTAACTCAACATTTACCCGCTACAGGGCAGAAAGTGTTGTTTTTGCATTTTGAAGAAAAGGTAAAGTTTAATTATTTTTAAAAAATATTTTAAATATTTTTCAAATGGAGAATAAACCTTCAGGTTTTACCTAAAAAGATCTGTTGCACAGTAAAAAGTTCAATAAGTGACTTGATATTTATTTTAAATACATTGTGTTATATTTTTAAACTTTAAAAACGTTCTCCTGAAAAATCAAGTTTGTTGATTTATGACGTTCTTGAAAGGAGTGAGCGATATATCAAAAAACTTGATTTTTCAGGAGATGTTTTTAAATTTATGTATTAATTTTAAATCAAACACAGATTTTTTGAGTCTACTAAGTCTAATGCCCTAACAAGGCGAAACAATCGTCACAGTATAATTTTTGATGTGTTTTTGTTAATAAAATACAACTTAGTAGACTCAAAAAATCTGTGTTTGATTTAAAATTAATACATAAATTAAAATGGAGTTCTATTAATTAAACGCCAAATCAATAAATAATGATGTTTTTAAGGTTTAAAAAAAAAAATAATAATAAAACCCTTATCCGCACCCCAGTGGTGCATAGGGCACTGCGTCATATAAACGCAGTGTTATCTTGATCGTTTACACATGAATCGTCTTCTTCATCTTGGCTACATTCCAGATTATTGTCCTTGTGGGGTCCTATTATATTCTTGCCAGTGCCCTTTACCATGACCTAAATTATATTGTATACCCACACACAGGCCATGCCTTGTGGGATCTTTTTTTTGTATTTATATTTTATTCATATTTTTCTGTATTTGAATTTATGTCATGTTTGTATAATGCAAAAGAATATAAAATAAAGAAGAAGAAAAAAGCTCTCCTCGTCTTCAGGCTGTAGGTCCTTCTGTCCCGGACAACTTCACCTAGGCCATGCCTTTGAATCATGTTATCTTTCTGCATCACCCATGAATTCCTTGGTCTTCCTCTAGATAACTCTCGAGAAAGATCCATTTCTATTGCCTGGTTAACTATATGTTCGGGTTCTCTGTGTCTTATATGCCCTACCATCTCAACTGTCTTTCCTCTACCTTACTATTGATGCCTGTTACAGCCAGGCTTCCACGACTGCGTAAACTCTTTATTTTGTCTCTAAGGGACACTCCATCTGACCACCTGAGCATTCGCATTTCAGCAGTTTCTAGTTGCCTAGAGTAGGTGCTATACATCGTCCAGCATTCGGAACCGTATAGGAGTTCGGGTCTGACAATTACATACATAATTAGGTTGCATGTATATGCAACCTAATTATGTATGTAATGGTCAGACCCGAACTCCTATACGTCTCTGAATGTATGGAGAAGAATAATACACAAGCTCATACGTATGTATGAGTACAATAAAATATAAACAAGCTCCTACGTATGTATTATTCTTCTCTGTCTTAGTCCCTATTGCTATGAATTGTGACCCTTGTGTAAGCAATGACTCTTCTCCAGTTATCCCTTGACTGCGCTGCACGTAGCGCTCCAACCACCTTAACTCCATCGGTCCATCGTGTGCGGATCTTCTCCCTCTCTTTCCCTCCAGGCTACCCATCACAAATAGTCGTTCCAGGCTATCCTCCTTGCCACACGCAACGTGTCCAAAGTACTGGATAATCCGTCGGGGACAGACATTGGCCAGAGTCAAGCCATCTAAGCGTAGTTCCTGGCGAATGGACTCGTTGGTGCGTCTAGCTGTCCATGGGATTCGGAGCATGCGCCTCCAACACCACATTTCGAAGGTATCAATTTCTCTCCTTTCTGTTGCTTTTATGGTCCATGTTTCAGCAGCATAGAGAAAAATCGAGTGGGCCAAGCTCCTTACAAGCTTCATCTTGGTGTAGTTACTTACACCCCGGACTTTTCAGATTTTGCTAGCTTAGACAAATACGACATCTGATATCTCCAGATTATTTTAAAGTATATTTTGGAGTAGCTTATAATACTCTCTTGTGTATTATAAACTACTCCAAAAGTGTAATAGTGTCTTGAGTTAAATATCGAATATACTTATGCTCTTTGCCTTTTATATAAAAAAAAAAACGATCAATTGATTACAGTTTTGGTTCCGTCTAGTACCCTACGCAGCACTGGGTGAGTCTCCGTTAAAAATTGTTTAAATTCTTAACCTTTCATTTTAAATGTCACGCTTTTGATGCGCATCAATTAAATTTAAATTATGGCAGCACCGTCAAAGCCTCCTATATAATGAATACAATATGTATGCGCGATATATTTGGCGAGGTCTCCACTAACTTAAGTAATCAGTTGCTACATTTTCAAGTAGAGTACTACAAGAGTAGACCCAGATGCATGGTGTCTACAGTGCATCTAGGTAGGGTATCTAACAATGGAAAAATCGTTGGCGATCATTCTGGAGAAGGCTTCTCTGTCCTGTGATGTTCGGAACAAATAACCCTTATTCCGGACAAATCTCAGATAGAAGATTGTGCTGTTTTTTTATATTCAATACGATCTACACCTGCTTTGTAAAGAACTTCTAAGTTCGTCACACTATCCACTCAAGACATATGGAGCAGACGTTTTTCCCGCCTTATCTCGAAGGCTTTTAGACTGTTCATTATTGTAACTTACATTTTTAAAATAATAATATGCTTGCGGTCTGTCTTTTTGAATTACCTAACGTCCAAGTGACTCTGAAATCTAGCTACGGCTTATGCAACACCGCTTACCATGACCCTACTCAGGCTTCAACTTTTTAAGTTTCATAGCCTATGCCTACTCTTGCGTGGATTTACTCTTTATGTAAATAACTTCATGTAATTCATAAGGGAAAATTCTAGACAAAAACACTCGCAATTCTAACATTCAGAGTACGCACCACGGAGCTATAAAATAGTACTAACCACGCAGATAAAATAAAAACATATTGATATAGGAGGCATTGCACTCTGAGACATGCGCAGTACAACCGAATCTCTGATTGGCCCGAATTTTTTGACACTGACAGTAAAAATGACAGCAGTCGTAAAGACTGACAGAGACTCATTTACTATCAGCCCTAATCCGTCAAATGAACCGTATATTTACTATTTTAACTTTAAAAATCTTTGAAACACTTGTGACAACAGCCATAGCTGTACTTTAGGGACATTTAAAACGCATTTGTGAGTATTGATACGATATTAATGACCATTTTTCCATGAAATATCGCCGCCATTTCCTCACCAGAGCTGTATTTTTTTGTTTACATTCTCTCCGAGAGCCTGACATTGAATATGTAAAAATATTATTTGATAAATATGAAATGGATTATATATTAAAACGTATTTAACTAAGTAAAAACATTTTTACTGGCAATCTTTTTGAAGCATTTCTTCCAATTTACAAGTCCATAAAATTATTCTTCTTCTAACCCTTATCCGCACCCAATGGTGCATAGGGTACTACACCGTACTGACGCAGTGTTATCTTGATCGTTAACACATAAAGGAAAGGTGTACTGAAAGCCGATATGGTAGAGAAAGTCCATAAGAAATTTCTGAGGTATCATAAGAGAGTGCGGCTATTATACTCGGCTCTACCCGACCCAGTTCCTCCAGGGTATGCTCGGCTACAGCAGTCTAGAGACTAGAAGGAATGCGTATTTGATGAGGCATTTCTATCCATTTCAATGTTTTAGAATTAGTACATAAACCCTGATGATGACAAGGTTCTTGTCGAAACCGGTTGGATGAAGTGTACCAATAATAAAGTGGTTAAAACAAAGTTGTTCAATTTTATAAAGTTTATAAAATGTGCCACAAAGTTTCTGCGAAAAACATTCAAGAAAAAAACCTTGTTTAATTTGGATATATTACCTAAAAAAATATAGCCAAATGATTAATAATAATAATAAAACCCTTATCCGCACCCCAATGGTGCATAGGGCACTGCGTCAAATAAACGCAGTGTTATCTTGATCGTTTACACATGAAGGAAAGGTGATCAGCCCTCCGCTTCAGGTACCAGTCCAGGGTAATATTGAATAAATATTACAGTGAAAAAATCACTTATATTTATTTTACCTCCCTTGGGAATCGAACCCGGGACCTCCAGAACGGTGGACAAATGATTAAAATCTAAAAATATCTTACTACTAAAGACTTAAGGCTTGTTTTTTGTGTGTATGTTGCAGACAGTCTTTTGATATGAACGGTGTCACGGTCAAACTGGAGCCTGGCACGGAGGAGGCGGACCAACACACAACGGGATCGTGGGATATGGAACTTCTAAACAACGACGAAGAGGTCTCTAAGTATGGTATAAACCTGATGAAGATACGCTTCAAGAAGCGCACTAAAGAAATCGACAATGAGACAATCAAAACGGACGATTTGATCAAGAAAGAAAATGAAGATTTATTCAAAACGGAACCGCCAGAACCTCAAAACGACGCATTAGAAAATCTACAAGATCCTGTGGGTACTTTTTTCACAAACATGGTCAGAGATAATCTAATAAGAATGCAAGATGCGGAGGCAAACGATGACAGTTTGCGGGACATTGATAAAAAACCAGAAAAAAGAATATCCCTCTGCAGCTTTTGTAACTTTGCGACGGCGGACAAGACGGAGATGAGTCTCCACAGGAGAATACATCCGAAGATCCGCAAAAAGCGAAGATCGCACGGCTCGAAGCAGTGCGAGATCTGCAGCCACTCGCGACAGTATTCCGTAGGTTTCTGCAGCCACAAAATATTGGAAGAATCGTCAGCTGTGCACGCGTGTGAGTTCTGCAGTTACTCCGCGAGAACCACCGCCCAGCTGAAGTCCCACCGGCGAAACCATCTAAATGAGATGCCGTACGCTTGTAACGAATGCAACTACCGATGCAAATTTCTCTCGGCTCTTAACTACCATAAAGCCACGCATTTGAATCTCTCCCACATATGCGGGCAGTGTCAGTTTGTGTGCAAGACCGCCATGTCTCTCAAATCGCACATGCTAAAGCACTCGGACGATCTACCCCTAGCTTGTGACCTTTGCTCCTATCGTTGTAAGTTCCCCGCCGCCCTGCGCTACCACAAGCTGAGGCACGGCTCCAAGCAGTTCTCTTGCGAGCTGTGCGGGTACTCCTGCCGGACGGCCAGCGAGCTCAAATCGCACAGCCGGAAACACGAGGACAAACAGTACAAGTGCAACATGTGCAAATTCGCTTCGAAAGTGGAAAAAACGTTGGAGAAACACAAGGCCAAGAAGCATAGCGAAAAGCTGTCTCGGTTATGCTAAAAATTTGTAACAACATTTTGCGTGTGTCAAAATACTGGTTCACAAATCTAGGAATTACTTTTCATATTATTTTATCTCAACAAAAATGAAGAAGAATATATTGCTAACTCCTTTCAAGAAAATCATAAATCAAAAAACCTTTTTAAAGTTTAAAAATGTAATACAATGTATTAAAAATGAATATCAAGCCACTTATTGAACTTTTTACTGTACAACAGATCTTTGTAGGTAAAACCTGAAGGTTTTTTCTCCATTTTAAAAATAAGTAGTTTATTTTTAAAAAATAGTTAAACAATACCTTTTTTTCAAAATGCAAAAACATCACTTTCTGCCCTGTAGCGGGTAAATATTAAGTTAAAAATATGGCGCTTTTGCTAAGATATAGTACATTTTCTGGGCATTCCGAAAACATGCACAACTGAAAATTGTCGATTTTTGATTTATGACGTTCTTGAAAGGAGTGAGTGATCTATGGAAGTTCCGAGAACTTGAGTAGTGTGGTTGTCAATCATGGGCGAATTGGTGAATGTTACACGTGTGTAAAGTGATCACTTAAACCAGTGTATGACAGGTTGTAGGGTCTGTAAATACCCAGACTTTTGTATTCTTCTTCATCTATGTTAAGATATCAAAACAAAAATATTATGTTGAATTGAATTGAGATAATGTGCTCCTGGAGTTCATATGTGAGTTCCATGACCTTTTTTGTTTTTAAAAAAGCCCTGCATATATCGCAGTCGTACAGGAGAAAGTGACCAACTAACAAAACGTAAAAAGTGTTCAGGAGGGCCATTTAAGTCACTTTTGCTTGGCAACAAAATAAACATCAATGCAGTTAGTCATTTTTACCAAGTCAATATATTATACTTACAAGTTTAAAATCCTTTGGGATGTTTTTCAGGGCAATATTAAGCTAGTAAGATATCAAATAGTCAATGATCACGTTTTTGTAAAACAATGCACTGGGTCACTTTTTCCTGTATGACTACGATATGTACATATATAATAATAATAAACCATATCCGCTCCCTAGGTGGAGCATATGGAGTCCACAAACTGTCTCCAGGCTTTTCTGTCGGCTGCCAGCTCCCTTGCATCCTCCCAAGTCAAATCCGCGTCCCGAAGTTCTGACGAGAACTGCCGACGAATTGTCAGCAGTGGTCGTCCTGGGCGGCGCGATCCTGATGCCTTGTAAAAGAGGCAAGCTTGATGGCGGCTCTCGGGAGGCATGCGGAGTGCATGGCCAAGCCAACTGAATCGCCTTTTCTTGACGACAGTTGTGACCAAGATTTGCTGCGTCCTACGCCTTATCTCTTCATTCCTCACAAAGTCAAACCACCGCATGACTAAGATTCTACCTATTCTCGCTTAGTACACGGCTGCTCAATAATTCGGCGCCACGACAGGCGCGGTGGCGTGGTTAGTTAGACGCTCGCCTGCCCAACTGGCATCGCGGGTTCGATTTCCGCCAAGTGCAAAATAAATTCAAGAAAGATTTATTTTCAACTGGTCTGGGTGTTTGTGATGTATTTTTCACATTTACCTTCCCTATCCTTACTATTCTACCTACAGACAAGCCTCTAATAGATGCTTTGAGGGCTATTCCTTAAAAAAAATATATAATTATTTAAATATATTCAATGTTGTGTTTAATAAATAAAAATTATTTATTTCTTTTGTTGCACGGAGTGTTTTATTTGTAAAAAAAATACTACAAGACATATTTAGTATTATAAACTGGCTGTGTTGGATGGTTTGACACTGGCCAATGTCTGTGCATGACTAATTCTCCAGTACTTTGGACACGTTGCGTGTGGCAAGGAGGATAGCCTGGAACGACTGGTTGTGATGGGTAGCCTGGAGGGGAAGAGAGGGAGAGGAAGATCCCCCACACGATGGACCGATGGAGTTAAGGTGGTTGGAGCGCTACGTGCAGCGCAGTCAAGGGATAACTGGAGAAGAGTCATTGCTTCTGCAAGGGTCACAACCCTCAGCAATGAGGAATAAGACGGAGAAGAATCATAGAAGGTTGATGAGGTGTGGGCAGAAGGCAGATCTCCTGGTTCCGGAATATACCGGATTGGACGGGGATCAGGCGCTGTTTAGAGCTGCCTGAGATAAGGACTATTACATATATAATAACCATATCCGCTCCCTAGGTGGAGCATATGGAGTCCACAAACTGTCTCCAGGGAAATTAAATTAAATTAAAATTAAAGAGGACTATTACTCTCAAGCTATTTTCAATTCAATTTATATTTCAATTTCAATCTATTTATTTATAATTTACATACACATTACAAATTTAAATTGTATCTTCAAACCCTTATCCGCACCCCAGCGGTGCATAGGGCACTGCATATAAACGCAGTGTTATCTTTATCGTATTGTTTGCAAAGACATATTCATGTGGCGTTCTATCCTCTCCGCCTATTCTGCTGCAAGCGGCGTGATGATTAGTAAGTTAGTTGGTATAAAAAATACAATGTATTCAAATAAATCTTTCAAACCATTCAGTGTTTTTCGAGTTTTTGTTTTAAATATATTTTTAGAGGTGCCATAAGTGTTGAAAAGACTCCATATCTATTCTAAAATGGCGGTTGATATTGGAGCGTGAAGCTGAAAAGAGAAAAAAAATAATTTTAATGAATAAAATAATAAATAATAAAACCCTTATCCGCACCCCAATGGTGCATAGGGCACTGCGTCATATAAACGCAGTGCTATCTTGATCGTTTACATTAGTTTGTTGGAAATAACTTCGCGGCTCCGCTACCCGATTCAATGAGCCAATTCGTTCGCGAACGACTCGTGACTCACCCAGACTTGTCGCTATGTTCGTGTCATTACTTGTCCGATTTTTCAACGCGAACAGTTCCGTGTTTTTATTTTCGTTTAATTTAAATTTAAATGAATAAAATAAAAAATATTAAAACCCTTATCCGCACCCCAATGGTGCATAGGGCACTGCGTCATATAAACGCAGTGCTATCTTGATCGTTTACACATGAAGGAAAGGTGATCAGCCCTCCGCTTCAGGTACCAGTCCAGGGTAAAATTGAATAAATATGACAGTGAAAAAAATCACTTATATTTATTTTACCCCCCTTGGGAATCGAACCCGGGACCTCCAGAACGGTAGCCGAGCGTGCTGACCATTACACTACGGAGGCGGATGAATAAAATACTGAAAATTAATTTTCAGACAGTCAAAACCGTCATTTTAATAGGAGAAGGGAAAGACCTTGGTGTGATCAAGTATTCAAAATACTTATTTAGAATTTTTTCAAAATATAAAAAATCAAATTTTTGTCCTTACGGCTTCTGCTATTGAGAACCACTGCATGGCGGATTGCAGGGGCGTATTGACGCTCGGCCTCATGTCCCAATTCCACCCTGTGAACGTGTCCGTTTCAAACTGCACGTGCAGCTTGCGGTCGGTGTCCATGTCCAGAGGCTGACGAGATTCCGTCACGAGAGAGACGTGGAGATCGCCGACTTCCGAACCAACCAGCGGACGCCCGCGGAGCGACGCTGTACTAGCTGTAAAAATAAAATATATATATATATATATATATATATATATATATATATATATATATATATATATATATATGTATATATATATATAAATATATATATATATATATATATAGCTCATAAAAGTGTAAACAAATTTATGGGGCCAATGTAGCGGTGTGTCTAGTTCTTCTTTTTGTTCCTATTATGGAGGGCACTGCATTGTATAGAAGCAGTGTTATCTTGATTGTTAAAACACGAAGCAAATGTGATCAGCCTTCCGCTTCAGGTACCAGTCCAGGGTCATATTAAATAAATCACTCACTCCTTTCAACAACGTCATATATCAAAAATCGACAATTTTCAGTTGTGCATGTTTTCGGAATGCCCAGAAAATGTACTATATCCCAGCAAAAGTGGCATATTTTTAACTTAATATTTACCCGCTACAGGGCAGTAAGTGTTGTTTTTGCATTTTGAAGAAAAGGTATTGTTTAACTAGTTATTTTTTAAATGGAGAAAAAACCTTCAGGTTTTACCAAAAGAGATCTGTTGCACAGTCAAAAGTTCAATAAGTGGCTTGATATTTATTTTTAATAAATTGTATTCTATTTTTAAACTTTAAAAATGCTCTCCTGAAAAATCAAGTTTTTTGATTTATGACGTTCTTGAAAGGAGCGAGCGATGTATATTTTAAAATGCATAATAATAAATAAATAAATATCGTTTGTTGAACTTACTTCCATCGTCATGTTTTTTTATATAACGTGTGAAATAATTCTCAACATCGGCTTCTTCATTCACCAATTTCTTTTCGCATTCCCCTTCGATCTTGCAAGGAAGGTAATGCATTACTTTAGGCTTTTTATCGGATTCATTTAAATTGTTTTCAATAATAACGGACATTTTGAAGACTTTAAAATACAACGAAAGTAATTTGGGATGCAATTTTATTTCAAACAGTAAAATACGCGTAAAAAAATGTGCAGTGCATTGAAGATTTTGTACTGGTGATATTTTTAACGGTGGCCCTTTGCCGCTAAATTAGCTGTCATTTTGACAACATAGAGCATAGACTAAAATAATAATAAACCACTCTGCGTTAGTAGGTACCTGCTGGTGTTCTTCTTCTTCTTTACGTGTCGTGTCGGGTCCCCCCAACGTTGACCATCAACTGTGATAATATGTCTCTGTTTTGGGGAGTCTGAAACAGCTTATCGACGCTCCATACTCCTGTACACTCATGTATATTATAGTGTGAAGAGATCCGCCTTCTTTTGACATCTCTTCGACCCTCGATATCACCCTAAATAACCAATTAAAGCAGCTTGAACTTTTCTCCTCTGATTACATGTCTCAAATAGATTAATCTTCGAATTTAATATTCATTTGCTCGTGTTCTAAGGGTGATAATTTCATTTCTTTTTCAAAACTGTTTTTAACCGTTCAGGAATTTTACAAACGATTCAAGATGTTTTTCCATTCTGTATAAACGCCTGACGAACATGAATTTTACAAGTTTTTATTTCACTATTTTTTTTTATTTCTTTTATTAACTACCTACCCCGTACTTGTAGTTGTTAAGCAAGTCTGCTCCATTTATGTAAAATGCTTGTTGTGGTAGATTCGTTGGTATCGACAAGAGATTTGGATCTTTCAATGACCCGGTTAAGATCAATCAATTTTTGGATCCGGATATTAGTCGACTGGAGCGTCTGCAGAACGAATTTTCATTTTCAACCTAATAAAAAGTGAAACTCGAAACTTCGTTTCTGAAATAAGGGCAATGGTTGAACATACATTGGAAATCAAGGGAAGAGTTGGCTTCGAGATTTTTCTCCCGAGCCGAATATTCGAACGTTGTGGACCTCTTGATATTGAATAAACTTCGACTGAAGTGTTCCTGAGGAGGGAGGAGCTAATAATGTATATGAAAAAATGTCTAAATTGCATGGCTTTGAAAAAACAGATTCTCCTTTTTACCCTTATCCGTACTCAATGGTGCTGAGGGCACTGCATCGTAAAGAACCAGTGTTATCTTGATCGTCAAATACATGAAGGAAATGTGATCAGCCTTCCGCTTCAGGGTCATATTAAATAAATATTAGACTGAAAAAATCACTATTATTTTATATTACCCTCTCGTTTATCGAACCCTGGATCGCCAGCGTGGTAACCTAGCGCGCAAACCACTACACTATGAAGTCAGACAAAGTTATACAGATTAGTTTGTTGGAAATAACTTCGCGGCTCCGCTACCCGATTCAATGAGCCGATTCGTTCGCGAACGACTCGCGACTCACCTAGACTTGTCGCTATGTTCGTGTCATTACTTGTCCGATTTTTCAACGCGAACAGTTCCGTGTTTTTATTTTCGTTTAATTTAAATTCGCGAATATGGCGCAAGTACGGTTCTCCGCCCCGGACGTGGCCGATTTTCTGACAAAGAAACAAACGAGCGACAGAGAATTGGCCGGAGATTGGGCGCAGCTCGAAGAATTGTACAACAAAAAGTAATTTAAAGTTCGACTTGACTTCATCGTTTTCGAAATTTTGACATGTCCCCCGATGACACTGTTATTTTTGCTTCTATTCCAGATTATGGCACCAGCTGACGCTGAAACTGGACACGTTCGTCAAAAATGCACAATTGCAACAGGGTGACAATCTGATTCAGCTGTATTCCAACTTTATTGTAACATTTGAAAACAAGTGAGTCAAAACTAACCTCCATTTGTTTGAATCTGTCATGATTTGCATTATTTTCTTTCATTAATTTTTTATTTTATCTCTTCAGTTTGCTTATATTACATTCGATATTAATTATTAATTAAAAGCCTTATCCGCACCCCAATGGTGCATAGGGCACTGCTTTATATAAACACTGTTATCTCGATCGATTACACATGAAGGAAAGGTGATCAGCCCTCCGCTTCAGGTACCAGTCCAGGGTAATATTGAATAAATATGACTGAAAAAAATCACTTATATTTATTTTACCCCCCTTGGGAATCCAACCCGGGACCTCCAGAACGGTAGCCGAGCATGCTGACCATTACACTACGGAGGCGGACATTTCGGTTTACTCACTATATGTAACCATTATATGTACTAGACCTAATAATAGCAATTAATATTAGTATATGAGTAAAATATTTTTAGTCATTGTTTGATAATGTCCTAAGAAGAGGAAACGCGTCACGTATTAACATATACATAAATAAATATAGAATTCAGTCCAACAAAAACCTTGTTTTACTATGGATATATTATCCAACGATTGATGATATGGTTTCTAGTTGAATACCACTTTAATTTATCAGAAGGGAAGCAAGATGAAAGCGGATTACTTTTAACACAAATTTATTTAGTTCTATCAAATTACAATCAAGAAAATACTTAAGGATAATCGCGTGACTCTAATATGAGAACAGTTGAAGTACGTGTCGATCTGAGGACGGGCGGCGACGAAGTGTGGCGGGCTCGCTTCCGTTCGTTGCTGGTCTCGTGTAGGGAGCTCGCTATGTCACTCGATTTGAGTTGCCATAGTCGATGTGTGGGTTGCCATAGTCGATGTACATTATATATGTGGGTTGCCACAATGAAAATTAACTTATGTGGTTTTCTGTTCTTTTTAGAATAAATCCCCTGGCGTTGGTTGAAATCGTAGCCATTATTATAAAACAATACACGGATCGTAAAGAGGCCGTCACTTTCCTGGAAAAGATAGAGTCCAAAGTCAAAGCCAACGATGAGGCTCTAGCCCTATGCAAGGTGAGTTGTGTTATTCGTAAATACAGTGTTTATCCAACCACCCCCTAAATACAATGTTTACCAAATGAACGCCAGATGTTGAAATAGTTGTATTAAAAAAAGGGTTTCTGCTAAATAAAAAGCTTTCTTATATCGCTCGCTCCTTTCAAGAACGTCATAAATCAAAAATCGTCTATTTTCAGTCGTGCACATTTTCAGAATGCCTAGAAAATGTACTATATTCCAGCAAAAGCGGCATATTTTTAACTTAATATTTACCCGCTACAGGGCAGACAGTGTTGTTTTTGCATTTTGAAGAAAAGGTATTGTTTAATGATTTTTTTGAATATACTATATATTTTTCAAATGGAGAAATAACCTTCAGGTTTTACCTAAAAAGATCTGTTGCACAGTAAAAAGTTCAATAAGTGGCTTGATATTTATTTTTAATACATTTTGTTATATTTTTAAACTTAAAAAACGTTCTCCTGAAAAATCAATTTTTTTTATTTATGACGTTCTTGAAAGTAGTGAGCGATATCACAAATTCCTTAGATACATTAATTTTAAACTAAATATATAATAGTTGAGTTAGATTATATTATAATTGCATAATGAAGCGGCTGAAATTAATAAATCTCAGTGATAGAAGGGTAATTACTGATTTGGTCCTGTTATATAAAATCCTTACCAGCCCTGATCTCCTAAATCAAATAAAGCTTAGCGTGCGTCCAAGAGGTACTAGGCAAAAATCTGTATTCCCAGTATTTGTACATAACGCAAACTACGCCATGTTCTCTCCCATTCCGCGGCTTCACATGTTAGCCAATGCTTTTGAAAGTATAGATTTATTTAATACATTGTTATCCACCTTGAAGTGTGTACTTTCTCAGCATTTCTTCTCCATGTTATAATGGATAAATGTAAACGTTGTGTTTCACTCTCTCTCGCTGCTCGCTGATGGTGTGTGAAGGAGACGTGTATTGACCAGTGCTTACCGTTTGTTATTTTATTATTATTTTATGTTTAAGACTTTTTGTTTCTCCCTTAGTGTATTCATTAGTGTATTTTTATATTAGATACTGTATATATGTATTGTGCTAAAGGCATTACCCGTTCAATAAATAAAAAAATAAATATTTAAAAAATACATGAGCCCGTCTCTACTATATTTTATATTGATATTCTCATTTAAATGGACGATTTATAGTAAGTACATATCACCGGGAGGGGAAGATTAACTCTATCCACGCGGCTCGCATAACCGTTTGTGTTTTTACAAAACATTCCCCACACGCGGCTGACATAACCGTATGTGTTTTTACAAAACATTCCCCACACGCGGCTGACATAACCGTATGTGTTTTCACTTAGGTCCAAGTTTCGAACCTCAGTTCAACTTGGAGGGATTATTTCATGGTGTGGAACTTTGGATAAAATAATACGTCAATCCTTGGCCTTATGACATCTGTTGAAATATCTGACTAATAATTTGTAACATCGCAAGGATAAATAAAATAACAGATCCCTGATTTTTCTTGCGGTCGGTAATTAGTCCGCGCCATAATCATGCCCCATATCTGTCTCACTCTCGACGCTACGCATCGCCAGTGGGTAAGAGTGACACACGATGCGCGCTTTGATTTATTTATGTTACGATCTTATTTGTTTATATCACGATATATTTCAAGAATAATGTGACACAAGTGTATTATAGAGGCAATGTATTATATTATATTATAGGTGTGTGCGGGTAAACGGGTGGCCGCTAGTGACTGGTCGTGAGTTAGTGTATTATAGAGGCAATGTATTATATTATACTATAATATAATACACAAGTGTATTATATTATAGGCACAATGAATCCCATTGAACGTTTTTGTTTAGGAAAATAAATCGTTTCTTAACTAAATACATGATAAAAGTAATCATTTTAAAAACGGCTAAATACCGCCGCGTACGGGCGTCTTTCAGGAACAAAGTTGACGCAGTTATAAGGTTAACCCGCAATTTGTCTCCCGAGCAGGTACTTCAAGGCCAGATATATCTGGAAGACCTTCAGGACCTCGTCAACACCAAGCGGATCATCGAGGAGCTGGAGAACTCCCTGGAGGATGCCGACGGAGTCACCACGGTGCACGGCAGATACTATCAGCTCGCTTCACAATACTACAGGTAGGTACTCACATAGCGAACGGTTAGGTGTTATGCTGGGTTGGTACTTCTTACTTGTACTAGGACAACGCCCAATTAAATTTTGAATTATTCTTTAAATTAAAATAGAAATATTTGTGAAAAATAGGTATCAAATTGTGGTAAAGTCGGACCCACCCGAGAAACTCTGACTCAAGAGTCCGCGACACTAACCGCGGGACCACAACCCGACACAATAATAAGTTTTTCTGTATGACATTATAGAATAAAATAACAACTATGTAATTTTTTCCATATGAATTTTACTTGATCAGCAACTGGGTTTCGTCGTAGCTGACATCGTCAGACTGGACAAAATTCTCTACACCGAAATGTCTAAAATGTTATACATATACACAAAAAGGAAGGATTTGAAATCCGTGAAATCCAAAAAAACCTAAATTCTAATAATAATTTATTAAATAATATATTGTTTCAAAATTCTTCACCTTTGCTTTCCATTTTTCCTTTGTTAGAACAATTTTATATTTTATATTTTAGTTATTACACAGACCTGAATGATGGAAGTTTAACTTCTGAAACATGTAGTCTATAATAAAACTCAAGTGGTAAAAAACGAAGTGTTTTCTTTAATCATTATTTTATACACATTGAATGTGTCAAACATGTCACTCTCTTGCAGACTGCAAGGCCAGCACGCGCTGTACTACCGGGCGGCCCTGCGCCAGCTGGGCTGCGCCGGGGAGGAGCACAGCAGCCCCGCGCAGAAGGCCCAGCACGCCTTCTTCCTCGGAGTGGCCGCGCTGCTGGCCGAGGACATCTACAACCTCGGAGAGCTGGTGAGCTTCCCATCAGACACTGCCACACAACGCAATGCTAAATCAAACACTGATTTTTTTGAGTCTACTAAGTTGTATTTTACTGTCCATTTTGTGACGATTGTTTCGCCTAGTTATGGCATTTTCAAACTCCTATAATTGGAGATAATCCAGATTTGTGGACAAGTATTTGGACACACTCAAAATGTTGTAAATCAATTAACTGGTCAAATTATAAGCTAAAATAATAATAAAAGAAAATGATATTTTCTGGCGTTTCTCATGTGTGTGATTATTATCCAGGATTCGGACCTCACATGCTAATAAAAAGCTTCTTTTCATCTCACCAATAGGTGTCTCTAGTGAAGTTCTAGTGATTAAAGAACAATGTTTCAAAATTGGTTCATAATAGAACTTTCAAGAATTTGAGTAGTGTGGTTGTCGCGGTTAGGTGATGTAAAGCTGATGTACTTCGGACAAGTCATAATAATAATAAAATAATAAAACCCTTATCTGCACCCCAATGGTGCATAGGGCACTGTGTCATATAAACACAGTGTTATCTTGATCGTTTACACATGAAGGAAAGGTGATCAGCCCTCCGCTTCAGGTACCAGTCCAGGGTAATATTGAATAAATATGACAGTGAAACAATCACTTATATTTATTTTACCCCCCTTGGGAATCGAACCTGGGACCTCCAGAACGGTAGCCGAGCGTGCTGACCATTACACTACGGAGTCGGACAAGTCATAAGAAATGAAAATATCCTTTTCTCCACCTTATCATACAAGGAAAGATTGGGGGGCGAAGAACTCAAGGACGCCCAAAGACATCATGGCTGAAAAACCTATGGCAATGGTTTGGCAGAACTACCTTATCTCTGTTCCGAGCTGCAGCATCTAAAGCGAAGATAGCCATGATGATCGCCGATCTCCGTTACGAGTGGCACAGAATGAAGAAGGTTGCCAATAATGGGTAGAATTGGTAACTAACTAACTAACCATCACAGGGGTAGGCAGAGAGAATAGAACGCCACACTACTCTGTCCTTGCATACATTCTTCGCCTCTTCCACGTTCATGCATCTCCTCATACATACCCGCCGATTGTTACGACTCCTAACTTGACCACTTTCAAGTATTTGGCATACCTGATGGTGCCATGTTTTTCTTGGTCTTCCTCTGCTTCTTTTCCCACTAACATTCGCCTCATAAATTTGTTTTACCGTTCTTTCCTCACTCATTCGTTCCACATGTCCGAACCATCTCAACACACCTTTCTTAATTTTATGGATAATGCTTATCTCAGGTCATTCCTTCCTTATTTCACTATTCGCACATTTATCATGCATCGTTTTGTCGCACATTCTTCTGAGAGATGGCATTTCGACTGCATTCAGTCTACTTTCATCCTTCGTTTGCCAACTCCATGTTTCACTTCCATACATTAGAGTTGAAACCAGGACTCCGTTGTGCAATGCCAGTTTAGCTTCCGCTGATAGGTTTTTATTTGCTATAACTGGGTAGAATTGGTGAAAATAAGTAAATATATAGGCTCTAACCTCAGTTCATTTCATGAAAATATGTATGTTATCATAATTAAAGTATTCATTATCAAGACTTGACTTTTGTCCGTGTGCAGTTATCGCACCCGATAGTGGAGAGCCTCCAGGGCACGGAGAAGGCGTGGCTGGTGGACGTGCTGCGCGCCGTGAACCGGGGCAACGTGGCCGCCTTCGGGAAGCTGCGCCCCGGCTGGGCCTCGGTGGCCGACCTGGCCGCGCACGAGCCGGGCTTGAGGCGGAAGCTCAGCCTGCTCTGCCTCATGGAGGTGAGAGAGAATGAGAGAGAGTCGGAGATAGGGAAGAACCCGGGTCTAGCTGGATATATACTCAATTTCGAATTGAATCAATTATTTTTTCAATAATTAACATATCGCTCACTCCTTTCAAGAACGTCATAAATCAAAAAACTTGATTTTTCAGGAAAACGTTTTTAATGTTAAAAATATAACACAATATATTAAAAATAAATATCAAGCCACTTATTGAACTTTTTACTATGCAACAGATCTGTTTAGGTAAAACCTGAAGGTTTTTTCTCCATTTGAAAAATATTTAGTATATTTAAAAAAATAATTAAACAATACCTTTTATTCAAAAATTCAAAAACAACACTTTCTGCCCTGTAGCCGGTGAATATTAAGTTAAAAATATGCCGCTTTTGCTGGGATATAGTACATTTTCTGGGCATTCCGAAAACATGCGCAACTGAAAATCCACAATTTTTTATATATGACGTTCTTGAAAGGAGTGAGCGATATAATATATATTTTTTTTGTACTTGTATTTATTTTATATTGTGAAATGCAAAAGAATTTAAATTAATGAAAAAAATATATATATTGACGCTTTTCAGATGGCGTTTGAAAAGCTGCCTTGGAAGAGACGGTTGACCTTCACGGAGATAGCGGAGAAGACCAATCTGCCCGAGGAGGAAGTGGAGCTCCTCGTGATGAAGGCGCTGGCCCAAAAGCTGGTCAAGGGGGCCATCGACCAGGTAGGTCTTACTCAGCGCTAGGCCTAGGTGACGTTGTACAGGACGGAAGGACCTACAGCACGGGTGGCCGACCCGCGGCCCGCGGAGCATATCGCACATTTTTTCCTTAATGTATACAAAACCACCAAAAGAACATTGTATCCCGCATAGTTCGTATCATATCTCCCATATTTGGGATATGTCCAGAATCAAACAAGATTTGTTTGATTGAATTCCACATTTATTTATGTACATATATCGCTCACTCCTTTCAAGAACGTCATAAATCAAAAATGGACAATTTTCAGTTGTGCATGTTTTCAGAATGCCCAGAAAATGTACTATATCCCAGCAAAAGAGGCATATTTTTAACTTAATATTTACCCGCTACAGGACAAAAACTGTTGTTTTTGCATTTTGAAGAAAAGGTATTGTTTAATTATTTTTTTAAACATATAAAATATTTTTCAAATGGAGAAAAAACCTTCAAGTTTTACCTAAAAATATGTGTTGCACAGTAAAAAGTTCAATAAGTGGCTTGATATTTATTTTTAATATATTGTTTTATATTTTTAAACTTTAATAACGTTCTCCTGAAAAGATTTTTGATTTATGACGTTCTTGAAAGGAGTGAGCGATATATTAATACGTGATGCGTTTCCTCTTCTTAGGACATTATCAAACACTGCTATCAAAACTAACTAACTAACTAACCATCACGCCGCTTCTCCGCGGGGGTAGGCAGAGAGAATAGAGCGCCACACCTCTCTGTCCTTGCAAACATTCTTCGCCTCTTCCACGTTCATGCATCTCCTCATACATACCCGCCGATTGTTACGACTCCTAACCTGACCACTTTCAAGTATTTGGCACACCTGATCGTGCCATGTTTTTCTCGGTCTTCCTCTGCTTCTTTTCCCGCTAACATTCGCCTCATAAATTTGTTTTACCGTTCTTTCCTCACTCATTCGTTCTACATGTCCAAACCATCTCAACGCACCTTTCTTAATTTTATCGATAATGCTTATCCCAGCTTTGCATTCCTTCCTTATTTCACTATTTATCAAAACGCTGCATTATTAAAACAGCAGTGTTTGATAATGTCCTAAGAAGAGGAAACGCGTCACGTATTAACATATACATAAATAAATGTAGAATCCAATCCAACAAACCTTGTTTTATTTTGGATATATTACCCAACAATTAGATACCGATGAGTTGAAGTTCCAATTTGTGTTGCCAGGTGGCCCGCGACGTCCTGATCCAGTGGGTGAGGCCGCGAGCGCTGGAGCGCGAGTCCGTGGGCGAGCTGGCCGTCGCCATGGACCTGTGGGCCGAGGGCGTCAAGCAGACGGCCCTGTTGCTGCACAACTCGGGGAAGGACATCATCGCGGGTGACAGCATCCCCAAACTGGGCTAGCCACTAGGATAACACACACTTGTATTTCTGTAATTCGGTTTATATTAAAATATCATGATATGTATTGTGTTTCTTTTCTTTTCGAAGTTTTTCTTTAGTCCACAGCAGTGCTGTGGTATTCGCTTATAAACTTGATTTTTCAGATTGTTTTTAAAGTTTAAAAATATAATGAAATGTATTAAAAATAAACATCAAGCCACTTATTGAACTTTTTACTGTGCAGCAGATCTTTTTAGGTAAAACCTTAAGGTTTTGTCTCCATTTGAAAAATATTTAGTATATTTAAAAAAATAATCAAACAATACCTTTTCTTCAAAATGCAAGAACAACACTTTCTGTCCTGTAGCGGGTAAATATTAAGTTAAAAATATGGCGCTTTTGCTGGGATATAGTACATCTTCTGGGCATTCCGAAAACAAGCACAAATGAAAATTTACGATTTATGATATATGACATTGTTGAAAGGAGTGAGCGATATGTTAAATGAACAAATTGATGAAAGCAAGGAAGGCAGAGGAAGTTTGGTCAGGTAAAGAGTTAGGGAGGAGAGGTACGGGAAATTGAAGAAGAATTAAATGATGCACAGTTAGGGTTCCGAGGATGTATAGTCTCCTTTTGTCCGCCTCCGTAGTGTAATGGTCAGCACGCTCGGCTACCGTTCTGGAGGTCCCGGGTTCGATTCCCAAGGGGGGTAAAATAAATATAAGTGATTTTTTCACTGTAATATTTATTCAATATTACCCTGGACTGGTACCTGAAGCGGAGGGCTGATCACCTTTCCTTCATGTGTAAACCATCAAGATAACACTGCGTTTATATGACGCAGTGCCCTATGCACCATTGGGGTGCGGATAAGGGTTTAATTTTAAAAATAGTCTCCTGAAGGTGTGCAGAGAAGGCGCACTCTTGGTGTGGAGATGCGGGCTACTCCAGTGCAGGAATGGCTGAAGGATGATGTGTTATGTGGAGGAATGGAAGGTGTTCTCTTCTGAGTTGTACAGAAAGGTACTACAAGATATCTGGTAAGAATGATATGATGGACAGTTAGGGCTCCGAGGGTAGATAGTCTCCTGAAGGTGTGCAGAGAAGGCGCACTCTTGGTGTGGAGATGCGGGCTACTCCAGTGCAGGAATGGCTGAAGGATGATGTGTAATGTGTAGGAATGGAAGGTGTTCTCTTCTGAGTTGTACAGAAAGGTACTACAAGATATCTGGTAAGAATGATATGATGGACAGTTAGGGCTCCGAGGATAGATAGTCTCCTGAAGGTGTGCAGAGAAGGCGCACTCTTGGTGTGGAGATGCGGGCTACTCCAGTGCAGGAATGGCTGAAGGATGATGTGTTATGTGGAGGAATGGAAGGTGTTCTCTTCTGAGTTGTACAGAAAGGTACTACAAGATATCTGGTAAGAATGATATGATGGACAGTTAGGGCTCCGAGGGTAGATAGTCTCCTGAAGGTGTGCAGAGAAGGCGCACTCTTGGTGTGGAGATGCGGGCTACTCCAGTGCAGGAATGGCTGAAGGATGATGTGTTATGTGGAGGAATGGAAGGTGTTCTCTCCTAAGAAGTACACAGACCATGATCAAAAAGGTATATGAGGTTTTCAACAAGATATTTAGGCACATTGGAGTTGCATTTTCCTCTTCATGAACCCTCTGACCTCCACTGCTGGATATAGGCCTCTTCCCCTTCTTTCCATTTCCTCCGGTCGGTTGCTGCTTGCAGCCAGTTTCTGCTCCCCACAGCAAATATGTCATCAGACCATCTCTTTTGGGTCTTCCGACACCTCTTTTGCTCTCCCAAGGTCTCCATAGTAGAATTCTTGGGGTCCTGTCTTGCAATATGTCCTGCCCACTGCCATTTGAGTTCTGCCACGCGATCCATGATGTCCTCTACTTTGGTTTTTTCCTGGTATATTCATTTTAATTTTATCCCTCAGGCTAAAACCAGGTTTGGTCACCTCATATGTGTGTGTTATTAAAATGGGAAGCCAGAAAAGGATATTTAAAGAATTCTTACTTACAGATCGTTTTTTTATATAAGTTCTTACACTTCAATTACTATTGATATTAACTATTAACTCTATCCACGCGGCTCGCATAACCGTATGTGTTTTAATAAAACATGCCCCATACGTGGCTGACATAACCGTATGTGTTTTCACTTAGGTCCAAGTTTCGAACCTCAGTTCAACTTGGAGGGATTTTTTCATGGTGTGGAACTTTGGATAAAATAATACGTCAATCCTTGGCCTTATGACATCTGTTGAAATATCTGACTAATAATTTGTAGCATCGCAAGGATAAATAAAATAACAGATCCCTGATTTTTCTTGCGGTCGGTAATTAGTCCGCGCCATAATCATGCCCCATATCTGTCTCACTCTCGACGCTACGCATCGCCAGTGGGTAAGAGTGACACACGATGCGTACTGTGATTTATTTATGTTACGATCTTATTTGTTTATATTACGATATATTTCAAGAATAATGTGACACAAGTGTATTATAGAGTACCAAAAAGGCACAATGAATCCCATTGAACGTTTTTGTTTAGGAAAATAAATCGTTTCTTAACTAAATACATGATAAAAGTAATCATTTTAAAAACGGCTAAATACCGCCGCGTACGGGCGTCTCTCAGGAACAAAGTTGACGCAGTTAAAAGGTTAATATTTAATCTAATTAATGACATTTTTAATTAAAATGTGAAGCTAGTTACACGTCCTTTAGAACCAAACGATGCAGGCGAATCTCGGCCTCTTCTCTTCGGTTGGCCACTTTTGTTGAATTCGTTTGGGAATCTCCGTGGCGAATTTGTATTTTTCAGTGGTGCCAACTTGGTAGTGTAGCTAGACGCCTACACAGGCATGAATCGCTGTGTTCACTTGATGTTGCATGTGATGATTTAAATAAATTAAAAGTAGTAAAATAAACAGATATATAATAAATAATGTAGATTTTATTTATAATAGGTCATTTATTAACTTATTTTTATCAATACACAATTTTAAGACAGTGAAAGTCCTTAATTAACATTAAAAATAAATATAATAATAATAAAAAAACCCTTATCCGCACCCCAATGGTGCATAGGGCACCGCTTCATATAAACGCAGTGTTATCTTGATCGTTTACACATGAAGGAAAGGTGATCAGCCCTCCGCTTCAGGTACCAGTCCAAGGTAATATTTTTTAGTAAATATTACAGTGAAAAAATCACTTATATTTATTTGACCCCCCCTGGGAATCGAGCCCGGGACCCCCAGAACGGTAGCCGAGCGTGCTGACCATTACACTACGCAGGCGGACAATAGTAATCACAAGTAACCGCAAACCAAATACCCATCTGTATAAAAGTATGCGATATACTATATTTTTAAATAATATTGTAACATGGCAATATTGATGTCAAGGAGTGGGGAATGATGTCAGCCAATGGATGCCCGCGAGGCTGCCTGGAGCGTGTGTATTAGAAAACAACCGTTGGCAACCCGCACTCCCTCCCCGTATCGAGATCAGTGTAGATCGTATATAAAATTGTATTGCGCTGGTGTTGTGAAATAAACCTTGTGATACAAACCTTAAGTATTTTTATTAACAAACAGCGACGTCTGTTACAATATCAATTAATATTCCACATCTCCAATGACAAGGTACTACGATTGATCAAAGAAAGGAAGCACCTACTCGAGACTATCTCCAAAAGACGCGCCGAATCGATCGGCCACGTGCTGAGACAAGAGGGTTTCCTGCACCAAATAATAGAGGGAATACACGCCAGAGGACGCCCACCTGAGCGACTTATACCAAGACATGGGCTGCTCCACGTATGAGGAGCTGAAGAAGACTTTCCAAAATAGGCGAGAATGGCGAAAGAGATGTCATCTGCTGCTACAGACCAATCCGCAGGATTGAGACCAGAGAGGGATTGTCACATTGTTTGCGGGAAACGCTTAAAGCGTCTTTTCCATACTGTTGGTAGAGAGCGGGAGACGCTTGCGAGCGTTCTATTTGCTTACTTTAGGTAGAGCGCGAGAGACGCCTGCAAACATTGTACAGATGGGAATTGGGTGTTGCGGCTACTTGTGATTAGTATACTGAGGGTCGGGCGGCAGACTGCCAGAGTATAATTAGGGTCCTTTTCCATACTGTCGGTAGAGAGCGGGAGACGCTTGCGAGCGTTCTATTTGCTTACTTTAGGTAGAGCGCGAGAGACGCCTGCAAACATTGTACAGATGGGAATTGGGTGTTGCGGCTACTTGTGATTAGTATACTGAGGGTCGGGCGGCAGACTGCCAGAGTATAATTAGGGTCCTTTTCCATACTGTTGGTAGAGAGCGGGAGATGCCAGAGTATAATTAGGGTCCTTTTCCATACTGCGCCATACTGGCAAAATACACTAAGCAGTTTGAAATGTCATATATATCGCTCACTCCTTTTAATAACGTCATTTATCAAATAACTTGAATTTTCATGAGATCGTTTTTAAAGTTTAAGAATATAATGAAATGTATTTAAAATAAATATCAAGCCACTTATTGAACTTTTTACCGTGCAACAGATCTTTTTAGGTAAAACCTGTTTTTTTGTAAAAGTTTTTTTTCTCCATTTGAAAAATATTTAGTATATTTAAAAAAAAAATTAAACAATACCTTTTCTTCAAAATGCAAAAACAACACCTTCTGCCCTGTAGCGGGTAAATATTAAGTTAAAAATATGCCGCTTTTGCTGGGATATAGTACATTTTCTGGGCATTCCGAAAACATGCACAACTGAAAATTGTCGATTTTTGATATATGACGTTGTTGAAAGGAGTGAGCGATATGTGGTTTTAAAAGTTAATGTAACGTTAAGTTTAATAGCGGGTATTTTATTCAGGCTAAAAGCTTTAAATAACAGGGATTTTAGAGTTAGCCTTTTTTGCTAGTATACCCAGGATATGTTAGATCGTATTGTACAATTTTTTTCTTCCTTCAATGCGTAAAAGTTTTCGTAATGTGTACTAATTTCATATCACCGGAAAGGAAAGGTTAAATTAATATGACGAATCTTCTAAGTCGGAAGAGTCTTCAACACATCCGTCTTTTTCATCCGTTTCCCGCCGGAAGCTGTTGTTCTTTACGAATCCGAAATCGACCAAGTGGTCCTCCATCTTGTCGAGCTGCTCGCCCATGGCGCGGACGTCTTGCTCCGAGTGCTCGAATTCGTTCCGCCCGTTCAGGTTGATGTGTCTCGCTTCCGACACCATTCTAGACATCGTCTTGTCCATATCCTCCAGATCGGATATCAGCCTCTTCATATAGTCGACAGTGTTCTGCGAGACTTCCGAACTAACGATTGAAAATATCGATTTAGTCTTTTGATCGAGGCTTCTCTCCAAGACTTGTATTTCGCCTTCGATGGCTTCCGCGTGACTTTTTAAACGTGCGAACATTTTCAATTATTTTTTTATTTGTATTCAATCAACAAAACACAGCTATTAAAGCTCTCTATAATACTTCTAAAGTAAGAATTCCAGTAAAAGTTTGACTTGCTATTTTTTGACAGTTTGACAGTTCGAATTTTGAATACTAGGTAACTGATTCCATAGATCACGTGGGCATAGACTAAATCGAAAGATGCATACCATAGACTACGAAATCGTAAACGGACTAGTAATTATAAAAATCCGGGGATAGTAGTGAAAATAAATCAGTAAAATATAAAAACCGACGTTTTTTATATTTTTATTATTGCTTTGAATGAATAATTTTGAAATAAGTTTTCATATTCCCCTTTTATATAATAGTCAGCGCATTCGGCTACCATGCTGGAGGTACCGAGTTTAATTGTTAGGGGGGCAGGGGTCCACAATAAATAAAAGCAAATTTTCATTTTAACATTTATTGAATATCACCCAATACTGGCATTAGATGCGGATAAGGGTTGATAAAAAAGGTAAAGAGAAACATTTTATTTATATATTTACATATTACATTTTTCATGTCTATCATTACCATTTTCATATGATAATTTACGTCTGTGTAAGCGCCCTTGAGATAATGTATTACGAAAATGGTGCTATATAAATTATCTAAAATTATTATTATTTGATACCTATTTTGACATGAAAGGGGGTGTTCCCAAGGGGGGGGTCAAATAAATATAAGTGATTTTTTCACTGAAATATTTATTCAATATTACCATGGACTAGTACCTGAAGCGGAGGGCTGATCACCTTTCCTTCATCTATTAATGGTCAAGATAACACTGCGTTTGTATGATGCAGTGCCCTATGCACCATTTGGGTGTGAATATATTTTTTTAATGTATGAGATGAAGCATGCATTCAAAGACTGGTGTGGGTATCTATTCTCTCTGCCTACCCCTGCGGAAGCCGCGGGATGATTAGTTATTTTTTTAGTTAATTTAATGTGAATATGTTAAATTTTGATATTATTTTTTGACCTCTCATCAAAGATGAAGAAGAATATGGAAGTCTGGGCATTTACGGGGCTTACGACCGTCATAGGCTGGTTTGAGTGATCACTTTACACACGTGTAACATTCACCAATTCTACCCATTATTGACAACCACACTACTCAAATTCTTGGAAGTTCTATATATATGAACCAATTTAGAAACCTTGTTCATGAATCACTAAAACTTCACTAGAGACATCTATTGGTGAGATGTAAAGAAGCTTTTTATTAAGCAGAAACTCTTATATTAGTATATGAGATCCGAATCCCGGATTATAATCACACACATGAGAAACGCCAGAAAATATTAAATTTTGATATCAAATCTCAGGATTGTATGAAATTAATTCATAAAATGGTTGCTTTGAGGGTAGTCTTCCCTGTATTTTAAATATTCACCATGGGAATTCGAACAGGTGGGTGGAAATACGCCTTATTACGTCGACGGTTAGTTAATTCACAATCCATTGAACAGATTGATGTATGATTAGACCCACCAGGATATCAAATATTTATATTCTCTGTAAACATAACCGTAGGATTTTTTCTCTAACTCAGCGACTCTGAACTTTTTGTTAGGGAGCCCTTTTAATCGCAAGGAAAATGCGCGGTGCACCAAAACATTCATTCAAACGCTTATCCGCACCCCAATGGTGCATAGGGCACTGCGTCATACAAACGCAGTGTTATCTTGATTGTTAACACATGAAGGAAAGTCCAGGGTTTTTTTTACCCTTATCTGCACCCGATGGTGCATAGGGCACTGCATTATATAAACGCAGTGTCATATTGATCATTAATACATGAAGGAAAGGTGATCAGCCCTCCTCTTAAGGTACCGGTCCAGGGTTTTTTTTTTAACCCTTATCTGCACCCGATGGTGCATAGGGCACTGCATTATATAAACGCAGTGTTATATTGATCATTAATACATGAAGGAAAGGTGATCAGCCCTCCTCTTAAGGTACCAGTCCAGGGTTTTTTTTTTAAACCCTTATCTGCACCCGATGGTGCATAGGGCACTGCATTATATAAACGCAGTGTTATCTTGATCATTAATACATGAAGGAAAGGTAATCAGCCCTCCGCTTCAGGCACCAGTCCAGGGTTATATTGAATAAATATTACAGTGAAAAGATCACTTATATTTATTTGACCCCCCCCCTGGAAATCGAACCCGGGACCTCCAGAACGGTAGCCGAGCGTGGTGATCATGACACTGCGTAGGTGGTCATATAAATAATTAACTATTCTTTAAATAAGGAGAAGGGTATGTTAGGGGGAAGGGGATTATTTATTATGTTTTAGTTTACATTTAGACCTGAAGATGGAAGCCTAGCTTCTGAAACTAGTCGTCAAACAAACTCAAGTGGTGTAAAAACGAGCGATATCTTTAATAGTTTCAAAACGTAATTGATTTTTATTTATTAAAAAACCGTTTTTGTATTGAAAAAAATAGTTTTTCTTAGAAATAAAAATACTATTTTGAAAAGGAAATATATTTATTATATAAGTATATATATATTTTCCAAAACAAAAAACGTATTACAATATTAACAATATATTCAAAAAAAATTGCGGATACATTTGGCAGTGTGGTTTTTTTTAAAAGAATATGTAGGGAAAAAATATCATGATTGTTTTTTTAACTCCTTACCTATCAATAACCATATTGACCAATAACATAACAATTTGTATAGCCTCCCACCAGTCTGATGATGTCGGTAACGACGAAACCCGGTCGCTGGTCAAATAAAAATAAAGTGGAAAAGCTAAAAATATTGGTTTTAATCTAATAATATATTTTAATCTAATAATATATCAATAACCCTTTTTTCTTCAAAATCCTATTTTTAGTTTGAAGAAAAGTTAATTTTTTCAATATGAAAACGGTGTTTGAAACTAAAAATAACGTTAAATGTTATCTGGGTTGACCTTCCTTTCCGGTGCTAAAATAAAACGCGCGTCCCGGTGTTGGGTAGTCACTACACAATAAAAAATTAGCGATTATAAATCGGAAAAATACGGACACTCATAGCTAATCCCCTTAATTAATTATAAATTAAGTCAAAAATTATAATAATTTAGATTTATTTGCTGAAAACATTAAAAAACCATCTGGCAATGCTCACGGAACGAGCATAGGTCCACTCTTGTCGGAAGCCCAAGAGCTACTGCCGCTAGCCAGAGAACATTGAGCTTTGAGCTCCTCACGCTTGCACAGTGCAAGTATGCAAGAGTGAGATGCGAATATGCACTCTTCACGCGCTGTTTATACGCGAATTTGTTTCCGATATTCACAAAATACCTCCGATGTACCCGATAAATTGTGATTATTATTAATATTATTTGTTTAAATGAATGCGTAAATATGTTATGGAGGAATACCTAAAATCTTAGCTTTTTATTTATTATATTTATAGAGATATTGATGGTTATTAGAAGCAATGTGTACAAGGTACACAACACCGAGAAAGGAGGGTAAAAAAAATATGTTGCGCGCTATCGAATATCCGCCTTAATAAATAAAATTAAAACTGTCCCACAGTTTGAGAATCTTTCTCAAAGTAAGTACTTTTTTAAAACCAGTTGTTATTACAGTCTAGCATACAAATCAATTCTGATATCCATACTTACATAATGTATGATAATTCGTCTTTATAAAACCATCAAAGGAATCCATATTTCTGTGTTTTATTTCGACTAACATTTCAGCAAGGAGGAGTCCATTTCGACGCATTTTAAACACGTCTTAAGATGAATTACATAATGTTTATATTTATATACATATTCTTTGTGCATAAATTCTGGGGTGTTTCGTCCACGTCTGCAATACTGCGTATAGGTAACACGCGAGTATTCAAAATCGGCTTTAAAAATTAATATTTTAATGTAAAAAAAATAACCAAAAAGCAAAGCTATTCTCATTTGTTGTACCCCACTCTAGTCCCATAAAAATCATCACTGTCTGCAATACTGCGTATAGGTAACACGCGAGTATTCACAATCGGCTTTAAAAATTAATATTTTAATGTAAAAAAAATAACCAAAAAATAAAGCTATTCTCATTTGTAGTACCCCACTCTAGTCCCATAAAAATCATCACTGTCCGCCTCCGTAGTGCAATGGTCAGCACGCTCAGCTACCGTTCTAAAAGTCCCGGGTTCGATTTCCAGAAGGGGGGGTTAAATAATACATATAAGTGTTTTTTTCACTCTAATATTTATTCAATATTACCCTGGTACCTGAAGCAGAGGGCTGATTATTTTTCCTTCATGTGTTAACAATCAAGATGACACTGCGTTTGTATGATGCAGTGCCCTATGCACCATTGGGGTACGGATAAGAGTTTGAAGAAGGTTAGTGTCGCGGACTCTTGAGTCAGAGCTTCTCGGTTGGAACCCACTCTACCACAATTTGATACCTATTTCTAATAATGAGTCGCTTAGGCTCACAGAAATAGTATGAAATTGAATTTTTTGTGTAAATAATACAAACACAAATATTTCTCTTTAAATTAAAAAAAAAAGAAAAATGAATAATGACCCTCGACACTGATGTAAACCAATAAGAACGCACTTGGCTTTTGTTATTTGTGTTTTTTGAAAAGATTTCTTTTTTTATTGATTTGGTATCAACTTTACTATGTAAAAAATAAAATAAATACCATATAACATCACTTTTGTATAAATTAATGTAAACACGACTAGTTCAGTGATAATTTTAAATATAAAACATATCCATGAAGACATTACACATCCCTGTTTAACGCCTTCAGGCCACCTTTAAGAATATTATTGTAATCATGCCTAGTTTTAGAACTACAGATGCTATCGTAAGAGTTAAGCGAGTGTTTTTGCCTAGAATTTTCACTCGGGAATTACATGAAATTATAGTAACTTTAAACATAAAGAGTAAATCCACTCACGAGTAGGCATCAAGACATTACACATCCCTGTTTAACACCTTTGGGCCACTTTTGAGATTATTATTGTAAATATGACTAGTTTAAAGAAATACAGATGTTTTCATGAACAGGTGAATATCCCTCATTCAAAGCCTTATCCACACCCGTTGGTGCATAGGGCACTGCATCAAATATAAACACAGTGTTATCTTGATTGTTAACGTATGAAGGAAATGTGAACAGCCCTCTGCTTCACGTACCAGTCCAGGGTAATATTGTATAGGTATATGATTTATTACATGTTTTTCAGTGCTTCTATCGGAGAAAATTCAACTGGACGTTTCTCAGTGGTTTTTGGATTCCATAGCCGAACTAGGTCCTCGATCTCCCGATTGGCTCCAACTAGAAGGAGACACGATTGCTCTAGACAGAGACGACGAAGAGAAAAGCTTTCAAACGTGTAAGTATGAAAATTATTCACAACATTTTTGAGGGTGTCAAAATTCTTGTTCCAGATTTGTGATCAAGGACCTGGACACGAACCAAAAATGATTTCTCGAATAAACCACAGATGGTTTTAATGAAAATTGCAGAAAACTTTGATGAAATTTTTTGAATGGTTGACAAGTTTTGAAGTACAAAGATATATCGCTCACCCCTTTCAAGAACATCATAAATCAAAAAACTTGATTTATCATAACTTTTTTAAAGTTTAAAAATATAATACAATTTATTTAAAATAAATATCAAGCCACTTATTGAACTTTTTACTGTGCAACAGATCCTTTTAGGTAAAACCAGAAGGTTTTTTTCTCCATTTGAAAAATAAGTAGTTTATTTGAAAATAAGTAGTTTATTTGTCCGCCTCCGTAGCGTAATGGTCAGCACGCTCGGCTACCGTTCTGGAGGTCCCGGGTTCGATTCCCAAGGGGGGTAAAATAAATATAAGTGATTTTTTCACTGTAATATTTATTCAATATTACCATGGACTGGTACCTGAAGCGGAGGGCTGATCACCCTTCCTTCATGTGTAAACGATCAAGATAACACTGCATGACACAGTGCCCTATGCACCATTGGGGTGCGGATAAGGGTTTTTATTATTATTTATTATTATTTGAAAAAATAGTTAAACAATACCTTTTCAACATTTTCTGCCCTGTAGCGGGTAAATATTAAGTTAAAAATATGCCTCTTTTGCTGGGATATAGTACAATTTCTGGGCATTCTGAAAAAATGCACAACTGAAAATTTACGTTTTTTGATTTATGACGTTCTTGAAAGGAGTGAGCGATTTGAACTCTGTAGTTCTAAGGGTATTTTCTCATTTCTCCAATATGTTTTTTTGTCACCTGCAGTTTGCGACATAGTCTCAAAGGGTGCTTCTCTTGTATTGGACATGACCTGGTCACCTTGGGAGAGAGCTCTGGACGCGCTGGAAGGAGTCGGTATACCAGTGGTGGAGAGCGAGATCGGAGAAGGAGTACCTATACTCCAACCCCTGATGCAGTTTCTGACGTTCAAGAATGCCACTGATGCCGTACTTATATTCGAAAAAGCAAATGGTAATACAAACTAACTGACTAACAGACTATTTATACAAAACAAAAATTTGAAAGAGAGAGAGAATTGGGTAATATATCCAAAATAAAACAAGGTTTGTTGGATTGAATTATATATTTATTTATGTATATGTTAATACGTGACGTGTTTCGTCTTCTTAGGACATTATCAAACACGTGTGTTTGATAATTATAATAATAGTGTTTAATAATAGCGTTTGTCCGCCTCCGTAGCGTAATGGTCAGCACGCTCGGCTACCGTTCTGGAGGTCCCAGGGGGGGGGTCAAATAAATATAAGTGATTTTTTCACTGTAATATTTATTCAATATTACCCTGGACTGGTACCTGAAGCAGTGGGCTGATCACCTTTCCTTCATGTGTAAACGATTAAAATAACACTTTGTTTATATGAAGCAGTGCCCTATGCACCATTGGGGTGCGGATAAGGGTTTTATTTTATTATTAATAATAGTTTATAATAGTGTTTGATAATGTCCTAAGAAGACGAAACGCGTCACGTATTAACATATACATAAATAAATGTAGAATTCAATCCGACAAACCTTGTTTTATTTTTTATATATTACCCAACAATTCAATATGGAATTCTACCAACTGTCTGCAGTTATAATAAATATGATAATGTGCTTTATTTTAGTGATGGAGCAAGCTCTATACAAGATTTTGGGAGAGAGTGTCCTAAGAATTCTAGCATTGCACGATTTGCCCAGCAGGATCAACCAGCTGAAGAGTATGAGACCAATTCCTGGATATTTCGTCCTTATCGGAACATCTCAGTACGTTCAGGACACCTACAAATTGGTGAGTACACAGCCTTCTGCATTCTCAGAATTGCAACCTGGCAACTATGGTATAGTGACAGACTAATAGGTACTTTGTTCTTATCGGAACATCTCAGTACGTTCAGGACACTTACAAATTGGTGAGTACACAGTCTTGTGATATGTCTGCATTTTCAAAATTGCAACCTAGCAACTATGGATATAGTGACCAATTTATGGGTACTTTGTCTCTTTATAGAAATATCTTAGTACGTTCTGGACACTTACAAATTGGTGAGTACACAGCCTTCTTTATTCTCAGAATTGCAACTTTGCAACTATGGATATATCGACCGATTCCTGGGTACTTTGATACCCAAACTTCCGTGGTCTTCTTCATCTATGTTGAAATGTCTAAATAATGTGCCTGGTAAACATAATAAATGTGCACACGATGACACAGACCATTGGACCATTGGATCAAAAAATATATAACTGCTTTAACTCTTACCACTCTGTAGGCCAGGCATTCTGGCCCGTATGATTCTAGTAGGCAGCTCCGTGGGCCACAATGTTTGGCCCGGCGCAGGTATAACTTTAATCACTGATTTCTCTATCACCCGAGTATATTCTACCAAAAAATATCTCAGATAAATACAGTTAATCTTAATTAAAATGGTCATACGAATTGCCAGACAGAGTGTCCCAAAATTAGGGAACAAAAATATTTATTTTAGTGGTAAAAAAACGTCACGTTTTTTTGATCAGAGTAGCTTATCAGTTATGAGAAAAAATGGTCAGAGTGGAAAGGGCTAAAAATGTTAATTTTTTGAGTTGAATACGATTTTTTCAGTGTGTGGAGTCCAAGCTGGTGAAACTGCCCGACCGATGGATTCTAGCCAGGACGGACTTGGTCGTGTCTCCGATGGATATATCCATCTTGAAGGAGAACACCAGTTTCATCAGCTTCACGTTCGATACTCCGTGCCTTCTTCAGGGAGTTCCTGCTCCTTGCTCGGAGGGCTTGGACAGCAACCAGGTGAGTTCTGAGTTATTTAGTGCTAGAAAAAGGGTTATTAATGGTTTATTAGAGTTATTAAGACATATATATAGACATATCGCTCACTCCTTTCAAGAACGTCATAAATCAAAATACTTGATTTTTTAGGAGAACGTTTTTAAAGTTTAAAAATATAATACAATGTATTAAAAATAAATATCAAGCCACTTACTGAACTTTTTACTGTGCAACAGATATTTTTAAGTAAAACCTGAAGGTTTTTTCTCCATTTAAAAAATATTTAGTTTATTAAAAAAAAAAAAAAACAATAGTTTTTCTTCAAAATGCAAAATCAACACTTTCTGCCCTGTGGCGGGTAAATATTACGTTAAAAATATGCCGCTTCTGCTGGGATATAGTAAATTTTCTGGGCATTCCGAAAACATGCCCAACGGAAAATTGACGAATTTGGATTTATGACGTTCTTGAAAGGAGTGAGCGATATATATTATGGAAAAAGGTTTATTACAAGTTTATTTCAGTTATTAAACACTTTAAAATTTTCTGGTGTTTCTCATGTGTGTGATTATAATCCAGGATTCGGATCTCACATACTAATATAAGAGTTTCTGCTTAGTAAAAAGCTTCTTTACATCTCACCAATAGATGTCTCTAGTGAAGTTCTAGTGATTCATGAACAAGGTTTCTAAATTGGTTCATATATATATATATATATATATATATATATATATATATATATATATATATATATATATATAGAACTTCCAAGAATTTGAGTAGTGTGGTTGTCAATAATGGGTAGAATTGGTGAATGTTACACGTGTGTAAAGTGATCACTTAAACCAGCCTATGACGGTCGTAAACCCCGTAAATGCCCAGACTTCCATATTCTTCTTCATCTTTGATGAGATGTCAAAAAATAATATGAAATTGTATTAATAACCTCTTTCAGTTGTTCTACATATACAGTTATAATATATTGTATTGCACTGTTGAAACATTTGATACATGGTCTTACTATGTGACTCTTCTATTCTAGATGAATTCTATCATAATGACCAAGATTCTAAAGGCTATCATTGACGCATCGGTGCCTGCGGAGCTCCCCGGAGTGCTGTACAAACATGATTGCCAGGTTGCCATTCCGGAACTGAGTGCCGAAGCAAAAGTCAGACACCGGAAATTTTTCGACAAACTGTTGAGAAAATCTCGCCAGGATGAACTGCTTTTTGTGGATACGATCAAGTATGTAGTGTTTGATCATACTTTCCACTATATGAGCTCCCTGCCCAGTACACCATAGGCGTGTAGTGATACTCTGCCTCTCTTGAAATTTGTGTTCACATATCGCTCACTCCTTTCAAGAACGTCATAAATCAAAAATTGTCAATTTTAAGTTCGTGAGCGAAATGTCTGCGGTTATAGTAAATGTATTGTATGCAATTTCATATGTTTTAGGCAGGGAATATACTTCCGGGGGGAACAAGTGGTTTTGTTCGGAGGATTTGCTGGCATGAACAGGATCGCGAGATGGTTTTCTCACGAAAACTTGAAAGTGCTACCAGGGATTAACATCACAAGTCCTAGGAGGTTCCTCAGAGTCGGAACAACAACGGTAAAGTCATTTTGTGTATTTTTAGATTAACATTTTGAGTGTGGTGATATCGCTCACTCCTTTCAAGAACGTCATAAATCAAAAATCGTCAATTTTCTGTGTGCATGTTTTCAGAATGCCCAGAAAATGTACTGTATCCCAGAAAAAGAGGCATATTTTAAACTTGATATTTACCCGCTACAGGGCAGAAAGTGTGTTTGTTTTTTTTTTGAAGAAATGGTATTGTTAATTATTTTTTTAAATATACTAAATATTTTTCAAATGGAGAAAAAACCTTCAGGTTTTACCTAAAAAGATCTGTTGCACAGTAATAAGTTCAATAAGTGGCTTGATATTTATTTTTAATACATTGTTTCATATTTTTAAACTTCAAAAACGTTCTCCTGAAAAATCAAGTTTTTTGATTTATGACGTTCTTGAAAGGAGTGAGCGATATGCCAAATACTTGTACGATAAGGTAACAATACAATACGATCAGGTATGCCAAATACTTGAAAGTGGTCAGGTTAGGAGTCATAACAATCGGCGGGTATGTATGAGGAGATGCATGAACGTGGAAGAGGCGAAGAATGTTTGCAAAGACAGAGTGGTGTGGCGTTCTATTCTCTCTGCCCACCCCTGCAGAGAAGCGCCGTGATGGTTAGTTAGTTACTTAGTTTTTTTGAGTGTGTTCAAATACTTGTTCACAAAA
Source organism: Brachycentrus maculatus (assembly GCF_059751285.1). Lineage (NCBI taxonomy): Eukaryota > Metazoa > Arthropoda > Insecta > Trichoptera > Brachycentridae > Brachycentrus > Brachycentrus maculatus. The sequence continues at coordinate 532,186 of NW_028281280.1, read as the reverse complement.
TCTGGATTATCTCCAATTACAGGAGTTATTGTCCGCCTCCGTAGTGTAATGGTCAGCACGCTCGGCTACCGTTCTGGAGGTCCCGGGTTTGATTCCCAAGGGGGGTAAAAATAAATATAACTGATTTTTTCACTGTAATATTTATTCAATATTACCATGGACTGGTACCTGAAGCGGAGGGCTGATCACCTTTCCTTCATAAGTAAAACAATCATGATAACACTGCGTTTATAAGACACAGTGCCCTATGCACCATTGGGGTGCGGTTAAGCGTTTTATTATTATATTATACAGGAGTTATTTTCATATTATTTTTTGACATCTCATCAAAGATGAAGAAGAATATGCACTGCATCATCACTGAAATTATCCAGAGCGATGTCTGTTTGTTCTCGATAGTTACCTAAGACAGCGTCGGTATAGATTGTTTCACATTCCTATACACAGGACCAACCTGCCGATGGTTATGCCTGTAGGAAGAGCTACCGCTATGTTGAACAATATCTCATTGGATATTGATCTGTTCCATGTGTCTGAAGGAGTTTTCCGAAGCAGGATTCTTCTACACCTTTAAGTCTTCTTGCTTACTTTTTAATATATATGCTTTGAATATATTGTTTATAATGTATATATATATATATAAATTTATTTTGAGTAAATTAAAATAAATCATATTAACACAGTGTTATCTTGATTGTTAACGCATGAAGGGAATGTGATCAGCCCTCCGCTTCAGGTACCAGTCCAGGGTAATATTAAATAAATAGACACAGTCAAAATATTGTAACTTTTTATGTTTTATGAATTTCAGTCTGTTCCTTGGACGTACAAAGTGTTAGACGCTCAGGGAAATCCAGTTTTGGATGCTAATGGAAAACCAAAGTACGAAGGTTATTGTATTGACTTGATAGCAAAGTTAGCAGAGGTATGTATGGTCTTATAACCTTTCATCATATCTTTCTATATAAAGGCGTAAAAATTCTAATTTCCCGCAATAAATTGTTGGTGACACCCGCCGTGCGGCATGTTGCGCCATCTCGTTGAAATCGCAACTCTGTCACATCAATGCCATTCAACCGAGGTATGAAAAAGTCAGTAATCATGAAAAAAAATGGGTCAATGATTCTTTCTTCTTCTTCTTCTTTCCATGTTCGCTCCCTAGGTGGAGCATATGGCCAACATAAGACGTCTCCAAGTCACTCTGTCACGCGCCATCTCCTTGGCTTCCTCCCAGGTCAGTCCGGCGTCTCCAAGTTCCGCCGAGTATAGTCGGTAAATAGGCGCCGGAATCCTCGGGGTTGGAAGAAGAGACACGAGGGGTTGATGCTCTCGGGTGGCATTCTAAGGACATGTCCCAACCATGTCCACCTTCTCTTCTTCAGGACTTCCAGTATGAGGGGCTGTTGAGTCCTTCTCCTCACATCGTCATTCCTGACCAAGTCATACCACTTTATACCCAGTATTCGCCTCAGGCACCTATTTTCAAAACTTGCTAGTTTCTTGCTTTGAGCTTTGGTGAGGTGCCACACCGTACAGCAACACTGTAAGGATGCAGGCGTTAAAGATACGACATTTTAAAACCAAGTGTCGTGTCTTTTTTTAAAAACCAATGATTTCACCTGCCCATAAAAAGCACCAAACAGTGAAGTTTAAAGGATGTAAGGCTTCTGGGTTATTTCCTTTTTACATAGCCATCCAAAAATGTGGCTCATTGGTGAACAAAAGAATAATATTGGCAGTAAAACAACCAAACCTCCAAAATAAACACCTTTTATATGTATAACATATGACGTTGTTGAAAGGAGTGAGGTTTCAACAACGGCATATATCAAAAAACTTGATTTTTCAGGAGATTCGTTTCGATATTAAGAATATAGTAAAATGTATTAAAAATAAATTTTAAACTTTTTACTGTGCAACAGATCTTTTCAGGTAAAACCTGAAGGTTTTTTCTCCATTTGAAAAATATTTAGCAAATTTAAAAAAATAATAAAACAATACATTTCCTTCAAAATGCAAAAACATATTCTGCCCTGTAGCGGGTAAATATTAAGTTAAAAAATATGCCGCTTTTGCTGGGATATAGTACATTTTCTGGGCATTTCGAAAACATGCACAACTGAAAATTGACGCTTTTTGATATATGACGTTGTTGAAAGGAGTGAGCGATATATATATATATATATATATATATATATATATATATATATATATATATATATATATATATATATATATAATTTTAGGTGATGAATTTTGACTACGAGATCGTCATCCCAAACCCAGAAGGCTTCGGCACAAAATTTGAAAATGGTTCCTGGAATGGCCTCATAGGAGATCTAGCTAGTGGAGTAAGTATTTTTAAGTTTAATTCCAAACAGTTATTTTAAATGGTTATTGTTTAAAATAGTTAATATTTTCTGAATAATTATTTACCAAACAGCGATATATAACAAAAGAAATCAGAAAAATAAATATATAGTAGCAGCTAATATAATCTACAAATACTTATTTGATTTTCACAGATAACAAAAAATCAGTAAGATGAAAATGAAGAAAGTTAGCAAATATGTATATATGAGTTTTACGTTTATTCAATTCAATTCAATTTATTCAATAAAAAAATAATATATACATAAAAAACAATATTCAAGGCGTATATATTAAAAGTAAGCAAGAAGACTTAAAGGTGTAGAAGAATCCCGCTTCGGAAAACTCCTTCGAACACATGGAACAGATCAATATCCAATGTGATATTGTTCAACATAGCGGTAGCTCTTCCTACAGGCATAACCATCGGCAGGTTGCTCCTGTGTATAGGAATGGGAAACAATCTATGCCGACGCTGTCTTAGGTAACTATCGGGAACATACAGACCCATGCTCCGGATAATTTCAGGATTATCGATCATACCGCGCAACAATCGATAAATATGCGTAATCAAATACACATTCCTTCTAGTCTCTAAGACTGCTGTAGCCGAGCATACCCTGGAGGAACTGGGTCGGGTAGAGCCGAGGATAATAGCCGTACTCTCTCATGTAGAGATACCTCAAAAACTTCTTTTGGACTTTCTCTACCATAAGAGAGTACTTAAGCTCGTTTAAAAGAAGAAACTTCTTAGATCTGTTTATTTAAAAAATAATTTCAGCAGAATTTTAGAAAAGAGACTAAGAGAAAAGAAAAGAGACTAGAAAAGAGAAAAGAGAAAAGAGACAGACTTTTAGAAAAATTGTTTACTTGTGTATTTATTACTTGTAAATTATCATTGATTGCCTTTTTAATTTCTAACCTAACCGTCAAAATATTTAGAATTTTGTAAAGTAGATAGTGTTTTAGTATTACTCAGTCTTGATAAAGAAGCGGATAGCTCGGAAACCGGTAGACATTATAATTGAGTTATAATAAAATATTTAAAGGGATTTTAAAACCAAGTTTTGTTTGTACTTTTTATTATATTGAATTAAATGAATTGAAGGATACGGACATTGCAGTCGCCGCTACTGTGATGACAGCGCAGCGGGAAGAAGTTGTGGACTTCGTGGCTCCTTACTTCGAACAGACGGGTATATCCATCGGTAAGTTCAACTCTTCTACATACTTTAATATTTAAACCAATTTGTATCAGTTTACTTTATAGGTACAGTTTTGTTCGCCTCCATAGTGTAATGGTCAGCACTCTCGGCTACCATTCTGGAGGTTTCAATTCCCAGCGGGTGGTCAAATAAATATAAATGATTTTTTCACTCTAATATTTATTCAATATTACCCTGGACTGGTACCTGAAGCGGAGGACTGATCACCTTTCCTGTTGTGTGTTAACGATCAATATAACACTGGGTTTATATGATGCAGTGCCCTATGTACCATTGTGGTGCTGATTTATATATAAATATATGTACATATATATATATATATATATATATATATATATATATATATATATATATATATATATATTTATATTTATATAGAGAGAGAGAGAGAGAGAGAGAGAGAGAGAGAAAGAGAGAGAGAATAGAACGCCACATCACTCTGTCTTTGCAAACATTCTTTGCCTCTTCCACGTTCATGCATCTCCTCATACATACCCGCCGATTGTTTCGACTCCTTACCTGACCGCTTTCAAGCATATGATATATATATAAATATATATATATATATATATATATATATATATATATATATATATATATATATATATATATATATATATATATATATATATATATATGGGGAGCCAAGTTACAAATATATATTACTGATTATGTTTTCAGTTATCAGAAAGCCGACCAGGAAGACTTCTCTATTCAAGTTCATGACCGTACTAAGAGCTGAAGTATGGTTGAGTATTGTGGGTGCCCTAACGCTGACTGCAATCCTGCTCACGATTCTGGATAAGTATTCCCCGTACAGCGCCAGGAACAACAAAGACGCCTATCCCTACCCTTGCAGGTACATTGTCCTGTGACTACTATAACTACTTTATTTCAACAGTCCCTACGTAAAGTACTCTATCTGCAAATCTGTTACTTTACAGGAGAGAGCTTAGAAGATTTTTCAACATATTCTTTTTTATCAATGAACGGTTTTATCTGAAATTCTAAACTAGTTTTATATATTAAAAAACACGATAAATAATGTATTAAATCGTTTTAAAACTTTATGCTTTGTCAAAATTATGTAGTTATCGTTTTAGGAGTTCCGTTCATTTCGAAAATTCCATGTAGATAGCGTCTTATACGCCTGAAAAATAGAAATCATAAAGAAAACACACATTTCCAATATACGTAATTAGTTTTTTGACCGTCATAGGCTGGTTTAAGTGATCGCTTTACACACGTGTAACATTCACCAATTCTACCCATTATTGGCAACCACAATACTCAAATTCTTGGAAGTTCTATATATATTTATATGAGCCAATTTAGAAACCTTGTTCTTGAATCACTAGAACTTCACTAGAGACATCTATTGGTGAGATGTAAAGAAGCTTTTTATTGAGCAGAAACTCTTTTATTAGTACATATCGCTCACTCCTTTCAAGAACGTCATAAATCAAAAAACTTGATTTTACAGGAGAACGTTTTTAAAGTTTGAACATAAATTACATTTTATTTATTGTTTCGGCATTAACTTTGTGGTAAGACATGTTACAATAATTAAAGAAAACACTTCGTTTTTTACCACTTGAGTTTAATTATAGACTACATGTTTCAGAAGCTAAACTTCCATCATTCAGGTCTGTATAATAACTAAAATATAAAATATAAAATTGTTCTATAAATAAGGATAGGGGAAAAGTAAGGGGAAGGGGTTAGTCAAGGAACGGAGTTTGAAAACAAAGGAAAAATTGAAAGCAATGGCGAAGAATTTTGAAACAATATATTATTTAATAAATTATTATTAGAATTCAGGTTTTTTTGTATTTCTAAATTTTCAAGATAATTCATAATTTGGCCTTTATATGGAACAAGGTGTAATAATTTTAATTTATGGGAGTGAAATGAGTGATTAGTATCTATTATATGATTTGCAAATTCCGAAAAATAATTACTAACAAGACCGCTTTGATGTTCTTTAATTCTAATCTTTAAATTTCTCGCAGTTTGGCCAATATATTTTCTATCACAATCTCCACACGAAATTTCATAAACACCACTTTTTTGTAATAAATCAATTTTAGATTTTGAGTTATCGAGGATTTTATGTAAATTATTATTTGTATAATATGCAGGTTGGATATGGGAGGGTAAGATTTTCGAAATATTTTTAGTTATTGAACCCGTATATAAAATTTTTCGCCAAGATTTATTTTTTATTGAATCATTATTAGGTGCTGAATATATGTATTTTTTGGTAAAATTATTTTTAATTTTATTTTTTAACATTTTATCTATTAGCGCGCTATTGTACCCGTTGTTTTTTGCTATTAGTTTAATTGTGTTTAATTCACGATTATAATTTGAGTTACTGAGGGGGATATTAATTAGTCTATTTAATAATGAATGGAAACTGGCCATTTTATGTGAAATGGGATGAATGGAATCAGCTGGAATGACTGTGTCAGTGTGTGTTGGTTTACGATATATATTAAAATCTAATTTATTATTTATAACTTTAATCGATAAATCAAGAAAATTTAGGGTATTATCGTCATTTTTTTCCATGGTAAATTTAATATTATTATGTAAAGTGTTGATGTGGGTAAGGAATGAATCTAATTGTCTATCAGTCCCAATAAAAATACAAAAAATATCATCAACGTACCTAAACCATCTAAAAATACATGTTTTTACAATAGGATGATTAGAATTTAATAATTCTGTCTCAAAATCATTAAGGAACATATCAGCTAATACTGGCGAAAGAGGAGAACCCATTGGGAGTCCGTCTCGTTGTTCATAAATTAAGCTATTAAATTCAAAATAATTTTGAGATGTACAAATATCATAAATTCTAGTCATTTCTTTTACATACAAATCATCTAAATCTGAATCACATAATAGTTTCATAAAAACACTTTTGGCATCATCTATTGGGACGTTTGTGAATAAATTTACAATATCAAATGAAATAATTTTAGCATTAGAAGGAATATTTAAATATTTAGTTTTCTCAATAAATTCCAAAGTATTCTTTATGCTATATGTTGGTGAAAAAATTTTATGACATATAATTAAATGATTTAGTAATTTACAAAGTTTATAATTTGGCGCACTCACGTATGATACAACTGGTCTAATTGGAACATTTATTTTGTGTAATTTAGGTAACCCGTATAATCTTGGAATTTGGGGATTTTTATTAATAATAAAATCTTTAATATTATCAACAATGATAGTAGGGCAACGTTTAAGTACTTCTTTTAATTTCGTTTGATATTTAATCGTTGGGTCTTTTTTCAAAATTTCAAATTATTAAATTATTATTATTCTTTCGCCAGTATTAGCTGATATGTTCCTTAATGATTTTGAGACAGAATTATTAAATTCTAATCATCCTATTGTAAAAACATGTATTTTTAGATGGTTTAGGTACGTTGATGATATTTTTTGTATTTTTATTGGGACTGATAGACAATTAGATTCATTCCTTACCCACATCAACACTTTACATAATAATATTAAATTTACCATGGAAAAAAATGACGATAATACCCTAAATTTTCTTGATTTATCGATTAAAGTTATAAATAATAAATTAGATTTTAATATATATCGTAAACCAACACACACTGACACAGTCATTCCAGCTGATTCCATTCATCCCATTTCACATAAAATGGCCAGTTTCCATTCATTATTAAATAGACTAATTAATATCCCCCTCAGTAACTCAAATTATAATCGTGAATTAAACACAATTAAACTAATAGCAAAAAACAACGGGTACAATAGCGCGCTAATAGATAAAATGTTAAAAAATAAAATTAAAAATAATTTTACCAAAAAATACATATATTCAGCACCTAATAATGATTCAATAAAAAATAAATCTTGGCGAAAAATTTTATGTACGGGTTCAATAACTAAAAATATTTCGAAAATCTTACCCTCCCATATCCAACCTGCATATTATACAAATAATAATTTACATAAAATCCTCGATAACTCAAAATCTAAAATTGATTTATTACAAAAAAGTGGTGTTTATGAAATTTCGTGTGGAGATTGTGATAGAAAATATATTGGCCAAACTGCGAGAAATTTAAAGATTAGAATTAAAGAACATCAAAGCGGTCTTGTTAGTAATTATTTTTCGGAATTTGCAAATCATATAATAGATACTAATCACTCATTTCACTCCCATAAATTAAAATTATTACACCTTGTTCCATATAAAGGCCAAATTATGAATTATCTTGAAAATTTAGAAATACAAAAAAACCTGAATTCTAATAATAATTTATTAAATAATATATTGTTTCAAAATTCTTCGCCATTGCTTTCAATTTTTCCTTTGTTTTCAAACTCCGTTCCTTGACTAACCCCTTCCCCTTACTTTCCCCCTATCCTTATTTATAGAACAATTTTATATTTTATATTTTAGTTATTATACAGACCTGAATGATGGAAGTTTAGCTTCTGAAACATGTAGTCTATAATTAAACTCAAGTGGTAAAAAACGAAGTGTTTTCTTTAATTATTATAAAATACATTGTTTTAAAAATAAATATCAAGCCACTTATTAAACTTTTTACTGTGCAACAAATATTTTTATGTAAAACCTGAAGGTTTTTTCTCCATTTAAAAAATATTTAGAATGTTTAAAAAAATAATTAAACAATACCTTTTCTGCAAAATGCAAAAACAACACTCTCTGCCCTGTAGCAGGTAAATATTAAGTTAAAAATATGCCGCTTTTGCTGGGATATAGTACATTTTCTGGACATTCCGAAAACATGCAAGATTGAAAATTAACGAATTTTGATTTATGACGTTCTTGAAAGGAGTGCGCGATATGTGAGGTCCGAATCCTGGATTATAATCACACACATGAGAAACGCCAGAAAATATCATTTTCATTTTTATTAAAATGATATTTTCTAGCGTTTAATTAAAAATAACTCCTATAATTGGAGATAATCCAGATTTGTGAACAAGTATTTGGACACACTCATAATGCTGTAAATTTCTATTCCATTTGAACACACTGACCTGCGGCAATGCGTGGTTCAGACTGATACGCGATAGTAACTAAAAAAAATGTTTTTAGATTAAAAATGAAGTGATTAGATTACAAAAGATGATAGCCGTTATGAATGAATTTGTAATTACGTTTGAAAATGTAAAAATTGTGTTTTATTTACGTTCAGCTATCTCGAGATAACGAATGATGATTGATCACCATTTGATGACGGTTATGTCATCAATGTGTGACCATGAATGATTGGTGATTAGAAAATTGCGATACTCGCACTTTTTTAATCACAAAACTGGCGAAGATTATCACCTGCGATGTTGTTATCGCTCAAAGAATTATAATAATAGTAGATTAATAAACCTTTTCTTTTTTATCTTAATATCGAAAGATATCGCTCACTCCTTTCAAGAACGTCATAAATAAAAACTCTTGATTTTTCAGGAGAACGTTTTTAAAGTTTAAATATATAATACAATGTGTTAAAAATAAATATCAAGCCACTTACTGAAATTTTTACTGTGCAACAGATCTTTTTAAGTAAAACGTGATAGTTTTTTCTCCATTTCAAAAATATTTAGTTTATTTAAAAAAAAAATTAAACAATACCTTTTCTTCAAAATGCAAAAACAATATCTTCTGCCCTGTAGCGGGTAAATATTAAGTTAAAAATATGCCTCATTTTCTGGGATATAGTACATTTTCTGGGCATTCCGAAAACATGCAAAACTGAAAATTGACAATTTTTGATTTATGACGTTCTTGAAAGGAGTGAGCGATATGACAGAATGCAAGATTATCGTACACAATGAATCCCTGGATCAGGTGCAAGAATTTTTATATCTAGGCAGCATGTTCACAAGGGATGGAAAAGTGGATAAGGATATTGTTGAGAGAAGAGTGAATGCAGGGAATAGAATAAATGGTGCTTTGAACAGAGTGATTGCAAATAAGAATATGTCCATGGAAGCCTAGCTAGCGGTTCACAACGGCGTGCTGGTACTGACACTAATGTATGGAAGCCAAACATGGAACTGGCAAAGGAAGGATGAAAGCAGAGTGAACGCCGTTGAAATGCGCTCCCTCAGACGAATGTGTGGAAAATCATTGTATGACAGAATTAAAAACGAAGATATAAGAAGGGAATGTAAGGCTGAACAAAGAATAATTGAAAAGATTAGGAAGAGTTCTTTACGGCGGTATGGACATGTGGAGCCTGTCAGTAAAATTCCATACAGTGGCGCTCATAGTCCTGTAATTTTTTATATTAACTTATGTATTAGTCAATAATAACACATCATTATTTACCCGTTGTTGAGTTAGATTATAACTGCATAATGAAGCGGCTGAAATTAATAAATCTTAGTGATAGAAGGGTAATTACTGATTTGGTCCTGTTATATCAAATTCTTAACAGCCCTGATCTCCTAAATCAAATAAAGCTTAGCGTGCGTCCAAGAGGTACTAGGCAAAAATCTGTATTCCCAGTATTTGTACATAACGCAAACTATGCCATGTTCTCTCCCATTCCGCGGCTTCACATGTTAGCCAATACTTTTGAAAGTATAGATTTATTTAATATATTGTTATCCACCTTGAAGTGTGTACTTTCTCAGCATTTCTTCCCCATGTTATAATGGATAAATGTAAATGTTGTGTTTCACTCTCTCTCGCTGCTCGCTGATGGTGTGTGAAGGAGACGTGTATTGACCAGTGCTTACTATTTGTTATTTTATCATTATTTTATGTTTAAGACTTTTTGTTTCTCTATTAGTGTATTCATTAGTGTATTTTTATATATATACTGTATATTTGTATTATGCTAAAGGCATAAGCTGTTCAATAAATAAATTATAATGATCCATTGAAGATAATCCAGATTTATGAAACAGTATTTGCATGATACTCTCAGAAGGTTGTAAAAAGGTTTATTTTGCGTTTTTAGAGAATTCACGCTGAAGGAGTCACTTTGGTTCGCTCTGACGTCGTTCACGCCGCAGGGCGGGGGAGAGGCCCCCAAGGCCCTCAGCAGCAGGGCGATAGTAGCTGCCTACTGGCTGTTCGTCGTGCTGATGCTGGCCACCTTCACGGCCAACCTGGCGGCCTTCCTGACCGTAGAGAGAATGCAGGTACGAATCAAGTTGGACGTTATATTGTATTTTATAAAAATGTCGAGATGCCCTTACATCCCTTAAAAGTTTACTACATTTTTAGTGTGTCCAAATACTGCGAGAATATATATATATATATATATATATATATATATATATATATATATATATATATATATATATATATATATATATATATATATATATATATATATATATATATATATATATATATATATATATATATATATATATATATATATATATATATATATATATATATATATATATATATATATATATATATATATATATATATATATATATATATATATATATATATATATATATATATATATATATATATATATATATATATATATATATATATATATATATATATATATATATATGTATATATATATATATATATATGTATGTTTATATAAAATAAATAATAATAATAATAAAACCCTTATCCGCACCCCAATGGTGCATAGGGCACTGCGTCATATAAACGCAGTGTTATCTTGATCGTTTTACACATGAAGGAAAGGTGATCAGCCCTCCGCTTCAGGTACCAGTCCAGGGTAATATTGAATAAATATGACAGTGAAAAAATCACTTACATTTATTTTACCCCCCTTGGGAATCGAACCCGGGACCTCCAGAACGGTAGCCTAGCGTGCTGACCATTACACAACGGAGGCGGACAAAATATATATATATATATATATATATATATATATATATATATATATATATATATATATATATATATATATATATATATATATATATATATATATATATATATAAATATATTTATAAATTCAAATTTGCCTTATTTTCTTTAATTTTTAGACGCCGGTTGCTTCACTGGACCAGCTAGCGAGACAATCTCGCATTAACTACACTGTTGTGGAGGGTGGGATGGCCCACAGGTACTTCATCAATATGAAGAACGCTGAAGACACTTTATACAGGTACAGATCTTTGTCAAAAAAGGTTTTTTTTATATATGTACAGTATCGAACAGATTAATTTAAACAAACTTATTTTGTTGTATTTTCGTAAAAAGTTTTGTAAATCTTTTGTTCATTAGTTATATCACACAAATTAATATTTAATATGATCTCATTAGCGGATTCTTCTACATCGCTAGCAATAGTATTCTTATATTATTTTTTGACATCTCATCAAAGATGAAAAAGAATATGGAAGTCTGGGCATTTACGGGGCTGACGACCGTCATAGGCTGGTTTAAGTCATCACTTTACACACGTGTAACATTCACCAATTCTACCCATTATTGACAACCACACTATTCAAATTCTTGGAAGCTCTATGTATATGAACCAATTTAGAAACTTTGTTCTTGAATCACTAGAACTTCACTAGAGACATCTATTGGTGAGATGTAAAGAAGCTTTTTACTAAGCAGAAACTCTTATATTAGTATGTGAGGTCCGAATCCTGGATTATAATCATACACATGAGAAACGCCAGAAAATACCATTTTCATTTTTATTATTTAAGCTTATAATTTGACCAGATAATTTATTTACAACATTTTGAGTGTGTCCAAATACTTGTTCACAAAATCTGGATTATCTCCAATTACAGGAGTTATTTTCATATTATTTTTTTGTTAAAAAACACTCAAAATGTTGTAAATAGTATTCTTGCTTATTTTCGGTTTTTGTTGTTTACGCTTTAAATCTTAAGTTTGTTATGTGTATGTTAATTAAAAATTAATAAATTGAATTGAATTAGGGCTCAATGAAAGATTTTACTCTTCTTGGCATCTATTTTAAAAGGTTTTGGCAGGTGGACGCCATTTTGTTCATCTCAAAACCATACCTGAATTATGGACAAAATGAACTTTTCCACCGTAGTGCAATTAGTTTTGGAGAGCCGATTCTAACAGATTGCCAATAGATTTTCAATAGGTTTATGTCTGGCAAAATTCTTCACCAGTTCGTTGTTTTTGTGTGAAAAATTGTATCATTTTTGTGGATTTGCAGGGGAATAAATCCTGCTGAAATATTGCATTACGATTTAACCATTTTTCATTGTTCTTCTTCAACTCATCATCTTGGTCTTGCTTCCATAGAGTTTGATACTCCAGACGTATTATGAAGCATCCTATTCTATTTACACAGGGTCTGGAAAGAGGTAACCCTGAACGCCAAAGCTAACGAAACTCAATACCAATCTGGCAATATCTAGCCAGGAAGCATATCGCTCACTCCTTTGAACGTCATCAATCAAAAAACTTGGTTTTTCAGGAGAACGTTTTTAAAGTTTAAAAATATAATACAATGTATTAAAAATAAATATAGAGCCACTAATTGATATTTTTACTGTGCAACAGATCGTTTTAGCTAAAACCTGAATGTTTTTTCTACATTTAAAAAATATTTAGTATATTTAAAAAAATTATTAAACAATACTTTTTCTTCAAAATGCAAAAACAACAATTTCCGCCCTGTAGCGGGTAAATATTAAGTTAAAAATATGCCGCTTTTCCTGGGATATAGTACATTTTCTGGGCATTCCGAAAACATGCACAACTGGATATTGTCGATTTTTGATTTCTGACTTTCTTGAAAGGAGTCAGCGATATGTCCACATACTTTGATTCTTTGCCAGTTCCAAACGCTTATAATCCTTCTTTATCCTTCTTAAACTCATCGTCTTGGTCTTCTTTCTATAGAGTCCTATACTCCAGGGGTATGATGAAGCATCCTTTTCTATTTCCACAGGGTCTGGAAAGAGATAACTCTGAATGCTAATGCTGACGACACTAAGTACCTATCTGGGACTATCATACTACAGAGAGCAGTATGCCCACACACTTCTGGCCATAAATAGTTCTTCCTCAGTTTCAAACGCCTCTAATCCTTCTCTACCCCTCTTCAACTCATCATCTAGGTCTCGCTTCCATAGATTACAATACTCCAGACCTATGACGAAGAACCTTATTCTATTTCCACAGGGTCTGGAAGGAGATAACCCTGAATGCAAGTGCTGACGAGACGCAGTACCAAGTCTGGGACTATCCAGTCAAGGAGCAGTATGGCCACATACTCCTGGCCATCAACAGCTCCTTGCCTCTTCCAACAGCTGATGATGGATTCGCCAAGGTGGAGGACGCTACTGATTCCGACTTCGCTTTTATACACGATTCATCTGAAATCAAGTGAGTGACAAGAGAACTTTGATTCACAATGCTAATGTTCTCTTTCATCAAATTTGAGTACGCTACTACTACTATCACTAACATCACGCCGTTGCCCGGTAGGAAGTGAGGATGGAACGCCACACTCTTCTGTCTTGACATACACTCCTACCTCCTTCACATCCATACATCTAGTCATACATGATTATGCAGACTTTTGACACCGCCAGATTTTAGGTTCTGATTGATCTGATCGGGCCAAGTCTTTTTTGGTCGTCCTCATTCTGTTTCCCTGTCACATTCGCCACATATATTTTCTTAGTCATTCTCTCGCTATCCATTCGCTCCACATGTCCATACCACCGCAAAGAACTCTTCCTAATCTTTTCAATTATTCCTCGTTCAGCCTTACATTCCTTTTTTATATCTTCGTTTTTAACTCTGTCATACAATGATTTTCCACACATTCGTCTGAGGGAGCGCATTTCAACAGAAAAATATAAGACATAAGAAATAAATACATGATTTTGAAAATACAAGCGTTCTCTAAAGGTAAGGAAGGAGTTTTAAAATACAATTTTTTTTAAAGATTTATTTTAAAAAACAAAAAATCAAAAATATACATTACTTTGCAAAAAATTAGCGTGAGGTCTTTTTCGATCATCCTCACTCTGTTTTCCCGCTCATTTTTTTTTAAAAGTTTAATATTTGTGTTTTTATTATTTATACAAATATTTCACTTTCATACTTTTTCTGTGAGCCTAAGCGGTTCATTATTAGAAATAGGTACAAATTGTGGTAGAGTGGGTTCCAACCGAGAAACTCTGACATAAGAGTCCACGACACTAACCACGGGACCACAACCCGACATTTATTCTATTAGATACTGGTTTATTCTCAATAAGGAATTCTTCAACATCTTTAACAAGAGTCTTCTTGCTGACTTTTCAATTTATGTTTTTATATAAATATGTCCGCCTCCGTAGTGTAATGGTCAGCACGCTCGGGTACCGTTCTGGAGGTCCCGGGTTTGATTCCCAGGGAGGTCCAATAAATATAAGTGATTTTTTCACTCTAGTATTTATTCCATATTACTCTGAACTGGTACCTGAAGTGGAGGGCTGATCACCTTTCCTTCATGTGTTAACGATTAAGATAACACTGCGTTTGTATGATGCAGTGCCCTATGCACCATTGGGGTGCGGATAAGGGTTTGAATGAAAAAATATAAATATGTAGACCTTAAATATTTGTTTGTTATGTATATATTATTTTTTTTAATATGTTGAAAATTGAATTGGAATTGAATATGAGAGTCTGGACTGTTCTAGGTACCAAGTGCAGAAGAACTGCAACCTGACCATCGTGGGTGAGGTGTTCGGCGAGCGTCCCTACGCCGTGGCGGTCCAGCAAGGCTCCCGGCTGCAGGAGGAGCTGTCCAGGGCCATACTGCAGCTGCAGAAGGACCGCTTCCTGGACGACCTCACCTCCAAGTACTGGACCACCGCGTGCGAGGAGAACGACG
Source organism: Brachycentrus maculatus (assembly GCF_059751285.1). Classification (NCBI taxonomy): domain Eukaryota; kingdom Metazoa; phylum Arthropoda; class Insecta; order Trichoptera; family Brachycentridae; genus Brachycentrus; species Brachycentrus maculatus. The sequence goes on along the minus strand of NW_028281280.1, from coordinate 516,723 downwards.
ACTCTGAAGGCATCACACTCGACAGCTTAGGTGACAACGAAATCATATATATACACACAAGTATATTCTTCTTAAACCATTCTTTAATGTGAATATCCGTGAAGACATTACACATCCCTGTTTAACACCTTGAGACATCGCTCACTCCTTTCAAGAACGTCGTATATCAAAAAACTTGATTATTCAGGAAAACGTTTTTAAAGTTTAAAAATATAATACAATGTATTAAAAATAAATATCAAGCCACTAATTGAACTTTTTACTGTGCAACAGATTTTTTTAGGTAAAACGTGAAGGTTTTTTTCTCCATTTAAAAATATTTAGTATATTTAAAAAAATAATTAAACAATACCTTTATGCAAAATGCAAAAACAACACTTTCTGCCCTGTAGCGGGTATATATTAAGTTAAAAATATGTCGCTTTTACTGGGATATAGTAAATTTTCTGGGCATTCCGAAAACATGTACAACTGAAAATTGTTGATTTTTTATTTATGACGTTCTTAAAAGGAGTGAGGGATATGTGAATGAGTCACATTCCTTGCATACACTCTTTCATATATTATTTTTTTATTATTTTATTTAAATGAGAAGATAGCTGCAACATAGATGTTGATAGCTGCAACATTAGATAGCAACATAGATGAAGAAAAATATGGAAGACCGCATATTTACAGGGCTTATGACTTGTCATAGGCTGGTAGACTTGACACACGTGTAATTTTTCATGTTTTAGGTGGCGTTTTCATCGCTACACTTTTCGGACTGGCCCTCGCTTTGATCACCCTGGTATGGGAGATAGTGTACTACAAGCGTAAGGACAAAATACAGAACGCCACAAAGAGCATGTCTGTCGCGGAACCAAAAAAATTGATTAAGCAGCTCACTTCAAAAGTCAAAGACACAAAGAACAAAGATGTCGTCAGGAGAATCACGTTTGGGGAAGAATTTAAAGCTGTGAAGGAAGCGAACAAGCCGAACGTGAGCTTCATCAACGTGGAACCGAGAATGCCATGGAATCCATAGATAAATTATTATTAGTAATGATCAGAATTGCAACCTTGCAACTATGGATATATTGAGCTCATCCCAAAAATCTTGAAAGCGATTCCCTTTCAGTCACCACGATGAATTGTGAACAAAAACAAGGATTTCTTTTATTATCATAATTTTTTTTAAACAGAAATTTTGAGAAATATATATATATATATATATATATATATATATATATATATATATATATATATATATATATATATATATATATATATATATATATATATATATATATATATATATATATATTATATATATATATATATATATATATATATATATATAAATGTATATGTATATATGTGTATATTTCATGCGATTATCTATGAAGACATTACACATCCCTGTTTAACACCTTTTAAAAAATAGAAATAATTATGTTTTTTATTATTTACACAAATATTTCAATTTCGTACTGTTTTTGTGAGCCTAAGCGACTCATTATTAGAAAAAGGTATTAAATTGTGGTAGAGCGGGTTCGAACCGAGAAACTCTGACTTAAGAGTCCGCGACACTAACCACGGGACCACAACCCGACATTTATTTTATTAGATACTGGTTTATTCACAATAATAATGATGTATCATTTTTTACATCTCAACATAGATGAAGAAGAATATGGAAGGCTGGGCATTTACGGGGCTGACGACCTAGGCATCATAAGCTGGTTTATGTGGTCACTTTACACACGTGTAACGTTCACCAATTGTACCCATTATTGACAACCACACTACTCAAATTCTTGGAAGTTCTATATATATATATATATATATATATGTTCAAATTTACAAACATTGTTCTTGAATCACTAGAACTTCATTAGAGACATCTATTGGTTAGATGAAAAGAAGCTTTTTATTGAACAGAAACTCTTATATTAGTTCTTCTCTCATTTTTCCTATATTATTATATATTTTTTTCTTGAGTACTATTCTCATAGCTTTATTTTCTATAATTTCAAATTTATTGAAATGTCCTACTTCTAGTTTTCATAAATATTTATTAAAATATAAAATAGTTGCTTTATTAATACAGTAATTTGTAATTTATGTTTTTTTAATGTTCTAGCACTATCTACCCTCTGATTGCAAACAGCTATATATGGTATCACACGTTTTGACCAATATCACTAGTCTGTTTTTGATCGGCTGGAAGATATTATTTTTTAGCAATAAGCCCGCCAAAGAACTTATTTCTTTTCTATATATGAAGTTTAAATAAATAAATAATATATGTTGTTTTATACAAGGGGAAGATGTGAGCTAGCGACCTGGCTCTGGCCGTCTTAAGTGATCACTTGTTGCACTTGTGAAATGGACAACATTCTACCCATTGTTGAACATGCATAACGCAATATTTTTTTTTTTATTTATCCGCTGACTTTTATTTTTAAAAATGTCACTAAAACATAATTTGTTAGAAATCAATCTGTTATTGATCTAATAAGGACACATTATTGTAAATTTAATATTTTAAAAATATATATGAAAAAATAAATAATTGTTTAATTGGTTATACATCTTTTATATACTTTCTATTGCCCCTAGAAGGGCTTTCTTAGTTTTTTGGATAGTACACAATATACTCAAAGCCACAAAAAAATTACATCTCACCCCTTTTTATTTGAATTACCTAAAGTCCAAGTGACTCTGAAATCTAGCTACGGTTTATGCAACTCCGCTTATCATGACCCTGCTCAGGCTTCAACTTTTTTAAAGTTTTATAGCCTATGCCTACTCGTGAGTGGATTTACTCTTTACGTTTAATGTTACTATAATTGCATGTAATTCATGAGTGAAAATTCTGGGCAAAAACACTCGCCATGGGTTTTCTTAATTTTTGTATACTGCACAATATACTCAAAGCCACAAATATTTTTTTACATCTTACCCCGTAAAAAAGAGTTCTTAAAATATACGAGCATAATTTTCAACGCTGGCAGCACTGGCGTATCTAATTTTTTTGACAGCTGCGTTCAAATATCCGGCGGGAATTCTTCGGATATCGCGGTACTGAAATATGAAATGACGCGTTACATTTTCTTATCTTTTTTATCTTTCGCGATACAAACGAAGATAAATATGTAGACAAAACATATCTAACATGCTTTATCTATCAATTAATTATCAGATGAGTCAACAGAATGCGAAAATCAGCCAGAAATTGATTCAGTTATGCGTTTTTCTGCGTCAAAATGGCTGTCAAGCTAGGTTGGTTTATACTAGTGCTGATTTTAGTGCTGAAAATCGAATTTATCAAAGCAAAATTTGATAATTTGTATCTGTTCGATCTCTTGCAAAGCGAGGAGACGCTGGTAGCGAGGGAATTGGACCGGAGAATTCCGGATGATTTGGTCGGGAATTTCAGTTGGATTCCGCAGATTTCCAGGAAATTTGAAGAGTTTTATTTTGTGAACCGTATTCCTGTTACGTATGTGTACAAATTTAGGCTGAATTCGGATTTTTCTCTTCTTTACTACCCGGTTTCGCAAGATGTTGAGGAAGTTATCATATCATTTGTGGCGCGCGAGCAGAAACTCAACTCTGCAGGTAACAATTTCATATATATTACGTTATCTTTAAATAAAAATGTTTATTTGTTCGTATTTTTTTATCTTATTAAAATATTCACCGATTTATTTGAATTTTTTACCTAATTTTATATTGCTATACACGCTTTTTTATATCGCTTACTCCTTTCAAGAACGTCATAAATAAAAAAAACTTGATTTTTCAGGATATCGTTTTTAAAGTTTAAAAATATAACACAATGTATTAAAAATAAATATCAAGCCACTTATTGAACTTTTTACTGCGCAACAGATCTTTTTAGGTAAAACTTGAAGGTTTTTTCTGCATTAGAAAACTATTTAGTATATTTTAAAAAATAATTAAACAATACCTTTTCTTCGAAATGCAAAAACAACATCTTCTGTCCTGTAGCGGGTAAATATTAAGTTAAAAATATGCCGCTTTTGCTGGGATATAGTACATTTTCTGGGCATTCCGAAAACATGCATAACTGAAAATTGACGATTTTTTATTTATGACGATTGAGTTCTTGAAAGGAGTGAGCAATATGTACGTTTTAAAGCTTTTTGATGAGTGATACTCTATAAGGGTCCCCCTTGAATTTATTCCTCAGATATCAGCCATAATCCTTCCATGTAGAAGCTTTCAATACCCTATAAGGATCCCCCTTCTACGGCTGACCTGATGATGGAATGGTTTTTCCGAAATCGCCAGTCATAAAGTACTGTTTTTAAGTGGTATTACACCAGTGAACGATGAACGATAAGGAAAGTGTTATATTACCATACCACAATTATTTTTTAACATCTCATCAAAGATGAAGAAAAATATGGAAGTCTGGGCATTTACGGGGCTGACGACCGTCATTGGCTGGTTTATGTGATCACTTTACACACGTGTAACATTCACCTATTCTACCCATTATTGACAACCACACTACTAAAATTCTTGGAAGTTCTATATATATATATATATATATATATATATATATATATATATATATATATATATATATATATATATATATATATATATATATATATATATATATATATATATATATATATATATATATATATATATATATATATATATATATATATATATATATATATATATATATATGAACCAATTTAGACACCTTGTACTTGAATCACTAGAACTTCACTAGAGACATCTATTGGTGAGATGTTAAAAAATAATATGAAAATAACTCCTGTAATTTGAGATAATCCAGATTTTGTGAACAAGTATTTGGACACACTCAAAATGTTGTACCATACCACAAAGCCAACGATGCTTTTAATAAACAAAATACATTTTTAAAAATATTTTCAGGTGGCGATTGTCTTCCACAGCAGTTGGAGGTACATTTAAAGCAGGGGTCGTATCCCGTGCTAAACCCTACCAACGTGTCTCTGCCTCAAGATTTCATCGGGGATGATGGCAGAGGCACTTCTGCCTCGGTGATGATGTACTCTGACGGCGCAGTCGCTTCGGTCAGACTGCGGCCTCCCGCAGGGGACCTTTTTGGGTCCGCTTACATCTCTTGGACTGACCCTAAAGATGACAGCATCGACCAAGACGGTACTATCAACAGCATGTTTCTACTGAAAATATCATGTTTTTCTCCTTCATACCCTAATCAGGACTCAATGGTGCATAGGGCACTGCAATGAAATGCTTAGTGTTCCCTCGATTGTATATAACGTGAAGGTAAGATAACCACTTCGGTCAGACCGCAGGGGACCTTTTTGGGTCCGCTTACATCACGCGGACAGACCCTAAAGATGACAGCATCGACCAAGACGGTACTAGCAACAGCATATTTTAATTGAAAAAAAATCATATTTTTCTCAAACTTTATAAAATAAAACAACTTTGTTTTAGCCACTTTATCCAACCGGTTTCTGCAAGAACCTTGTCATCATCAGGGTTTATGTACTAAATTCTAAAACATTGAAATACTCATAGTTAAATAATAAAAAAAATAAACCCTAAAGATGACAGCATTGACCAAGACGGTACTAGCAACAGCATGTTTCTATTGAAAAAAAATCATTTTTCTCCTTCATACCCTAATCAGGACTCAATGGTGCATAGGGCACTGCAATGAAACGCCTCAGAGTTCTCTTGATTGTATAAATAAAAAAGATTCTATTGAGACATTTGTGATATGTATTGATATATCATTTTTCTTCTTCTTCCTGGTTTCATCCAAACTAATCGTCTTTGTTGAGTGTTGAGGTCAGCTCTCCTCGTCCTCAGGTTGTAGGTCCTTCTATCATGGATAACGTCACCTAGGCCATGCCTTGGAATCATGTTATCTCTGCAGCATCCATGAATTCTTTGGTCTTCCTCTAGATGTCTTTCTATGGTAATTTCTTGGTTCGCAATATGACCAGGTTCTCTTTGTCCTATGTGCCCATACCACCTCCGATTGCCTTTCCCCTACCTTATTATTGATGCCTGTTACAGCCAGGCTTCCACGAATGCGTCAACTCTTTATTTTGTCTCTAAGGGACACTCCAGCTGAGCACCCGAGCACTCGCATTTCAGCAGTTTCTAGTTGCCTAGAGTAGGTTCTGTACATCATCCAGCATTCGGAGCCATAGAGGAGTGCGGGTCTGACAATTATTTGGTAAATTGTAAGGTCAAAAAAATTCTGTGTCTGATTTTTTTGTTTTATTACAGGTTTGACTTCTAAGTGCATCACAGTCTTATACTCCGACATGCAAGCGAAAAAGGTCGCAACTAAAACCGTCAACTGTGATAGTATGGTTGAAATTAGCATCCACGATGATGCAAGCGGGAGAGATATACGCAAATGCCTCATCGACTCTGACGTTACCGACTATTCGATAAAACTATCGGTCAATTCTCAGAACACGGCTTCAAAGTTTGCAGTATTTCGTATCCAAGGAAATAAGATTCCAACCAGCGTCTCCAATTTGGTCGACTGTTCTGTGATCATATCCGATTCAGTTTCAGTTGAATTGGAGATCACTTTCAACCCGTTCGCCAAAAGTTGGCACTACATCGAAACAACGCACGGATCGTCTAAAGAATTCGAAGAAATGGCTTCGAAATTACAGCCCTGCAATCGGTGGACCGGTTCAGAGCTAATTTCAAAAGAACCTATCAACAGCGACGTCATCGAACTGATCAGGCACAAAAGAGCGGGTTATTTCGGCATACGGTACAGTCTGCCGACAACTCTTGACGACAACGCAAACGATGTTGTAATTTTAGATTCGAATACTGTAAAAATGATGAAATTCGACGTTTTTCCTTTTGTCGATACCGGAGGAACTGTTACTTTAAAAGCTAAAATTAATATAGTTGATTTAGAAGCGAATTCAACGTCTAAGGTTGTCATGTGTGTATCGCAAGGCAGGCTTCTAAACCCCCTTATAAACGAGTCGTGCGAGTTTAATGATCAGATTATTCCATCGCCGATCACTTTGTATTCGAACGCTACAGATCAGAAGAAGATTCAAGTGGCTTATCCAGAAACGGGGACGTGGTACGTCAGTGTTGCCCTGTTTTGCGATGAGGATGTGAGTTCTTTGTCAAGTTTCGTGGACGCCAGATTCTGCAATGCGAGCGTGGAGTTTGCCATATCTTCATCCAGTTGTATAGAAGGCGGTTGCGGTCCATACGGCGCTTGCAGTGTATATGCCTTCAGCGGGATGCTGGTGTCTACCTGTACGTGTTTCGGGGGATATTTAGGTGAGTGAGAGACAGTATATCTTAAAAGAAGAAAATGGAAAAGAAAATAGGGCACTGCATCATATTACTTATTACCCTATTCGCACCCAATGGTGCATAGGGCACTGCATCGAATTGACGCAGTGTTTTCTTGATCATTACTTACATGAAGGCAAGGTGATCACTCTTGCGCTTCAGGAACCAGTCCAGTCAATATTAAATAAATATTACAGTGTAAAATCACTTATATTTATTTTCACCCCTCCCTGGGAATCGAACCCGGGACCTCCAGCACGGTAGCTAAACAGGGTGACCAATACACCACGGAGGCGGCATCATATTAACGCAGTGTTATCTCGATCGTTAACACATGAAAGAAGGGTGAAGCCCTCCGTTTCAGGGACCAGTCCAGGGTAATATTGAATAAATACTAGAGTGAAAAAAGTGTTTTTGCCTAGAATTTTCACTCATGTATTACATGAAATTATAGTAACTTAAAAATAAAGAGTAAATCCACTCACGAGTTGGCATAGGCTATAAAACCTGAGTAAGGTCATGATAAGCGGTGTTGCATAAGCTAGATTTCAATTCAAAAAAATAATCACTCTTATTATTTTTTGACATCTCATTTTTTGACAAGAAAATGGAAGTCTGGACATTTACGGGGCTGACGACCGTCATAGGCTGGTTTAAGCCCACTTTACACACGTGTAACATTCACCAATTCTACCCATATTGACAACCACACTACTCAAATTTTTGGAAGTTCTATATATGAACTAATTTAGAAACCTTGTTATTGAATCACTAGAGACATCTATTGGTGAGATGTAAAGAAGCTTTTTTTCAAAGCAGAAACATTTTTATTAGTATGTGAGGTCCGAATCCTGGATTATAATCTTACACATCGCTCACTCCTTTCAAGAACGTCATAAATCGAAAATTGACAATTTTCAGTTGTGGATGTTTTCAGAATGCCCAAAAAATGTACTATATCCCAGCAAAAGAAGCATATTTTAAACTTAATATTTACCCGCTACAGGGCAGAAAGTGTTGTTTTTGCATTTTGAAGAAAAGGTATTGTTTCATTATTTTTTTTTAATATATTAAATATTTTTCAAATGGAGAAAAAACCTTCAGGTTTTACCTAAAAAGATGAGTTGCACAGTAAAAAATTCAATAAGTGGCTTGACATTTATTTTTAATACATTGTGTTATATTCTTAAACTTTAAAAACGTTCTCCTGAAAAATCAAGTTTTTTGATTTATGACGTTCTTGAAAGGAGTGAGCGACATGAGAAACGCCAGAAAATGTCATTTTCATGTAAAGATTTGTGGACATCCAAAATTTGTCTTGTATGTTTTAAGTATTATTTTCTTCAGGTTTTGATTGTTCGTCTGACGCGAACGCACCGCCTCCAAGCGAGACCCTGACGGCCATCCTGCTGCTGACGCTCAGCAACATCCTCTTCATACCTTCAGTATACTTTGCGATCCGACGGAGGTATTACACCGAGGCCTTGGTGTACGCCTTCACGATGTTCTTTTCCACATTCTACCACGCCTGCGACGCCAGCGACAAGATCCACTACGGCCTCTGCATAGTCCGTATGGGAGTCCTTCAATACTGCGACTTCTTCTGCGGCCTCCTTTCCTTCTGGGTGACCTTGATAGCCATGGCTTCGCTTAACAAGAAAATTGTATCTGTCCTTCACATTTTTGGTGTTGTGATCATAGCCTTCGGCACAGAGCTGAACAAACTATCTATTCTTGTGTTTTTGATACCGATCCTGATCGCTGTGACTATAGTCTTCGCCTCTTGGGGCTTCTACTGCCGACGGACTCGCAAGATCTTTCCGGTCAAGCTGTATTGGCTCGTCTGCCTGCCTTCCGGTTTGGTTTTGGTCACAATTGGCCTGCTGTGCTTTACCATTTTCCAAACAAACTCCAATTATCATATAGTCCATTCTATCTGGCATATGACCATCGCGCTGAGCATTATCTGTCTCCTACCTTCTCAGCAGTACTTTTATCCCAATTTCGGGTATTCGATCGGGTCGTGTTTCGAAAACTATCACAGCGACGAACAGGTCAAAACCATTGGAATCGAAATTGAAAATGACCTGTATTCGTCGACGAATGGACGAACCCAATTTTGACCATTTTCCATAAAAAAAATATAATATTCAAATATACGAAAAGACGTTTTACGTACCTACCGTAGAACGGGGCTACTTGAACTTTGATGTGTTACTTGAGCCCAGTACATAAAAAATATTTAGATCGTGGTATCGATCGAAGTATCGTGACAATAAGTGTCACCTGTCAGGGAAACAATGAATCTTGTCGATACGTTCATTTTTGTAGACCAAATACATTTATACCAAATAAATTTCTATGTACTGGTCTCAAGTAACACATCAAAGTTCAAGTAGCCCCATTCTACAAATGTATTAAGGATTTTTGAGTTTGAAGTTTTTTACTGACTTTTTTTGGTGGAACTACATTTTATACAGTAAAATAACAGTAATAAACCGGGGTTCGGATATCGTACAAATTCATGTATCCAGGGGTGTTAAACAGGGATGTGTGATGTCTAAATAAATATATTCGGCTAATATAGAAGGAAATAGAGGCAGAGACTCAAAGAAGAAATATTTTCTTGGACTTCCCCTGCGGGGATATGTAACTATCGTTCTAGTCACGTTATGTCATGTTTTTATAAGGGAATGTTTTTTTTTACAAATAAATATGTTTTGTACCATTTTTTTATGTGTTTCATTTAAAAATTATATAAATTTATCTTACTGTTTGACATCTCAAAATGTTGTAAATCAATTTAAAATCATGACTGGTACTAATGGCGAGCCCTGAGGAGCACCGCTAGAGGCAGCCGTATGTATTGAAGATATGCCAAATGGGTAAGTGTTTTATTTTTTGTATCTTTTTAAGTGATTAATGAGGACTATTTAGCAATGCTAAAAGCATTAATACAGTGTCTCAATCATTCGGAAACCATCTAACCTCAATTCGGTCAATAAACAACGCAGGATTGTCTTTAAATCATAACTGGTACTATTGGCGAGCCTCGAGGGACACCATTAGAAACGAACTTATGTACCATATACGCGTATTAGAGATAAGTATATCAAAATGATAATTGATACCTTTTTTGTTCATGTTTAAGTCATTTAAAAGGAGTATTCAGCAATGATTAGGGCAAAGGTCAAGTTGATACAGTGTATTGATCATTAGAAAACCATCTAACCTCAATTCGGTCAATAAACGACGCAGGATTGTCTTCAAACCATGAGTGGTACTATTGGCGAGCCTTGAGGGACACCATTAGAAACGAACTTATGTACCATATACGCGTATTAGAGATAAGTATATCAAAATGATAATTGATACCTTTTCTGTTCATGTTTAAGTCATTTAAAAGGAGTATTCAGCAATGATTAGGGCAAAGGTCAAGTTGATACAGTGTATTGATCATTAAAAAACCATCTAACCTCAATTCGGTCAATAAACGACGCAGGATTGTCTTCAAACCATGAGTGGTACTATTGGCGAGCCTTGAGGGACACCATTAGAAATGAATTTATGTACCATATACGTATATTATAAAGATGTTTTGGTAGACCCTGTGTGTGTGTGATTGACGGGATGCTAGAGCAGGATATTTAAAAGAAATGCGTACTTACAGTTTGTTTATTGAAATAAATTTCTTACACGATTTGATATTAACTTATTATTATTTATCTAATTGATTATTGAACTTTGAATGAAATATGAAGCTAAAATATACGTTCTTTAACAATCAAGCGATGGCAGGCGATTCTCGCTCCCGCGCCTCGGTGGGCCGCTTTTGTTGAATCCGCTCAGTGTTGTCAACCTGACAATAGCAGTATAATTCAGTGTTGTCAACCTGACAACACCAAATGGCGTGGCCGGACGGCTACAAGGTATTTAAAATTGATAAGTGATACTCTTTATGTTCATGTTTAAGTCATTTAAAGGACTATTTACCAATGATTAGGACATAGGTCAAGTTGATCATTTGGAAACCATCTAACCTCAATTCGGTCAATAAACGACGCAGGATTGTCTTCAAATCATGAGTGGTACTATTGGCGAGCCTTGAGGGACACCATTAGAAATGAACCTTTGTACCTATACATATATTATAAAGAGAGGTATATCAAATTGATAATTGATACTATTTCTGTTCATGTTGAAGTCATTTATAAGGACTATTCAGCAGTTCTAAGGACATAGGTCAAGTAGATACAGTGTATTCATCATTAGGGAACCATCTAACCTCAATTCGGTCAATAAACGATGCAGGATTGTCTTCAAATCATGAGTGGTACTATTGGCGAGCCTTGAGGGACACCATTAGAAACGAACTTATGTACCATATACGTATATTAGAAATAGTATATCAAAATGATAATTGATACTTTTTCTGTTCATGTTTAAGGTCATTTATGAGGACTATTCAGCAATGCTGAGGGCATTAACAGTGTCTCAATCATTCGGAAACAATCTAACCTAAATATTTTCTTATTTTGTTTTTACCTTATGTTTTTTTGTCTCATTTGTTATATTTTTTCATTATTTATATTTTCTCATTTGTTTATTTTAAATATACTTCTTACTTTATGTTTTTCTCATTTATTTACTTTAAATATGCTTCTTTTGCCTATTTATTATACCTGTTTATTGTTTTTATATTTTGCCATGTATAAGCATTAGTTTTGGATATTTAAAAAAATATTTTTTGTAACTTTATTATTTGTGTTCCAGTCTTGTTAACCTTAATCCCATGTCCCAAAATGAAAATTAGAAATTACTCATCGGGAATATTATATGTTAATATGACTTATGTATGTTATATGTTTTGAAATAAATAAATAATAAAAAAATTCAATTCGGTCAATAAAGAACGCTGGATTGTTTTAAAGCTTATTTAATAGTGTCTTTAGTATATTGTGTGCAAGCCATCACAGTGGAAGCTCGTCTGGGTAGCTGGCGTCGGCGGCCGCCTCGCTGGGGTCGTCGTAGTTGGAGTCCGCCGGGTCGGGCTTCTTGGTGGCCAGCACGGCGAGCAGCTTCTGGATCTCTATGGGCACCGGCGGCGGAGTGGGGATGTGGTCTCCCACCGGGCGGAAGCCGTTCTCGTCGGCCGTGTAGCTCAGCCGGATGACCTTGCCCTCGGGGCTGACGTACTGCACCTGGCCTTCCTGCAGCTGGGTCTCGTAACCTGGCTGCCCGGCGTTCTTGATGATGCCCTGTTCCTCCTGGAATATGCCGTTGCCTAGAAGAAACATTAAAAAAGTATATTAAGTACACAAGTACTTATCGCGCTGCTCCTCCACGCAGGGGCCTCTGCAAACATTTTTCGACTCTACCATATTCATAAATACATTCCTGACCTCCCCGATTATATATATGTGTATATATATATATATATATATATATATATATATATATATATATATATATATATATATATATATATATATATATATATATGTATATATATATATATATATATATATATATATATATATATATATATATATATATATATATATATATATATATATATATATATGTATATATATATATATATATATATATATATATATATATATATATATATATATATATATATATATATATATATATAATACAAGTTAGTACATTAGTTGCCAAGAAGCAATACCTTTTAATTAAACAAAACAGACTTGTCGGATATGTTAGTGTTTCCTTTTTTAATCAATGGGCAGATTATACTTGCCAGAGAAAGAGAGATAATAAGGTAAGAAAAGGAGGGGAGTGTTAAATGACCCAATAAAGAATAAAATATATTTGAAGTTTAGGGTTATTTATATATATATATATATATATATATATATATATATATATATATATATATATATATATATATATATATATATATATATATATATATATATATATATATATATATATATATATATATATATATATATATATATATATATATATATATATATATTCTTTGGTCTTCTATAGGCACATAGGACGCAGAGAACTTATTATAAACTAAGCGATCGCCATAGATCTTCCTCGAAAGACATCTAGAGTAAGACCAAAGCATTCATGGATGCTGCAGAGAGATAACATGGTCCCAAGGCATGGCCTAGGTGACGTTGTATAGGACAGAAGGACCTACAGCCTGAGGACGAGGAGAGCTGACCGCAGCAGTCTGCAAAGACGAAGTTAGGATGAAGCAAGGAAGATGGGAATATGAAGTGTACAAACCTGTTTGATAGAGATATCGATAATTCTTGTCTTTCTCAATTCCGACAACTTTTTGCTCTGTTTTCAGTATGGGGATCATCCCTCCTTCCACCACCGACAAAGTCAGCAACGCAGCGGTGAACAGTATCTGTAAAAACACAATGTTCAATTGGCTTGGAGCAATGAAAGCTGTCCCACAGCACGCCCAGACCTGATACAGAAGCATCTAGGCTTCCTGACAGACCTTCTCTATAATAATAAGCGAGGTACATTGAGAGCTGTCCCACCGCATTCCCAGACCTGATACAGAAGCATCTAGGCTTCCTGACAGACCTTCTCTATAATAATAAGCGAGGTACATTGAGAGCTGTCCCACCGCATTCCCAGACCTGATACAGAAGCATCTAGGCTTCCTGACAGACCTTCTCTATAATAATAAGCGAGGTACATTGAGAGCTGTCCCACCGCATTCCCAGACCTGATACAGAAGTATCTAGGCTTCCTGACAGACCTTCTCTATAATAATAAGCGAGGTACATTGAGAGCTGTCCCACCGCATTCCCAGACCTGATACAGAAGCATCTAGGCTTCCTGACAGACCTTCTCTATAATAATAAGCGAGGTACATTGAGAGCTGTCCCACCGCATTCCCAGACCTGATACAGAAGTATCTAGGCTTCCTGACAGACCTTCTCTATAATAATAAGCGAGGTACATTGAGAGCTGTCCCACCGCATTCCCAGACCTGATACAGAAGTATCTAGGCTTCCTGACAGACCTTCTCTATAATAATAAGCGAGGTACATTGAGAGCTGTCCCACCGCATTCCCAGACCTGATACAGAAGCATCTAGGATTCCTGACAGACCTTCTCTATAATAATAAGCGAGGTACATTGAGAGCTGTCCCACCGCATTCCCAGACCTGATACAGAAGCATCTAGGCTTCCTGACAGATCTGCTCTTGCTAAGCAATTTTTTTTTACTAAGTTGCGAAATTTATTGAGAATGTGAAACAATATAAAATTGTATCCCGATTTTACTGTGAATTTACATTTAAAAGCTTTCAATATACCTGTCACTGCCAATCTAAATAAATACAAGATTGTAAGTCCATCACCAAATTTTCTAGAAGTACCCCGGTGTAGGCAAGGGATTAGTGTTTAGTTCAATTAGTCAGCTAGATCCGATTCCGACTCGACGTTGGCCGGTACACAGACGCCCGCAACCCCGATAAGCACAGCAGACAGACACGGAACACGAAAATTGAAACGCTTTGATTTGATGAGGCATTTCTATCCATCGTTGCGCGGTATGATGGATAATCCTGAAACTATCCGGAGCATCGGTCTGTATGTTCCCGATAGTTAGCTAAGGACAGCGTGGGCATAGATAGTTTCCCATTCCTATATACAGGAGCAACCTGCCGATGGTTATGCCTGTAGGAAGATGTGCTGAACAATACCTGTTCCATGTGCCTGAGGGGGTATTCCCATAAGGGATTCTTCTACATCTTTAATAAGAGTATTCTTGCTTACTTTATAATTTTTAATGTATATTTATAAATATATATATTTATATATATATATATATATATATATATATATATATATATATATATATATATACATACATATATATATATATATATATATATATATATATATATATATATATATATATATATATATATATATATATATATACATACATATATATATATATATATATATATATATATATATATATATATATATATATATATATATATATATATATAAATTGAAAGTACACTTAAAATTTCATTATTTCACCCTTTGACTGCCAAAAGCCGATATATCGCTCACTCCTTTCAACAACGTCAAAAATCAAAAAACTTAATTTTTCAGGAGATCGTTTTTAAAGTTTAAAAATATAATAAAATTTATTAAAAATAAATATCAAGCCACTTATTGAACTTTTTACTGTGCAACAGATCTTTTTAGGTAAAACCTGAAGGTTTTTTCTCCATTTTAAAAATATTTAGTATGTTTAAAAAATAATGAAACAATACATTTTCTTCAAAATACAAAAACAACACTTTCTGCCCTGTAGCGGGTAAATACCAAGTTAAAAATATGCCACTTTTGCTGGTATATAATACATTTTCTGGGCATTCCGACAACTGATAATTGACGATTTTCGATATATGACGTTGTTGAAAGGAGTGAGCTTTGTGTTCACCGGCAGTATGTTTTACTTTTTAGACAGTCATCTATCAGTGACCTATGCTAATTTTGTCACACTTCGCAAACATCTGTTGACCTTTTAGCTATGATCAGGCTATGACCCAACTATAAGTGCTAAGAGTTGGATTCGAAACGAGTTTTAGCTCTAGGAGTGAGTACGTAACATTTCAGAGAAATCTCGCTTTCCGATGTGATAATTTAGAATCTGTTTGGAAACGACATCCCATCGACCTTGGCATACTGAGAGTCACAAATAGGCCCCCTGTGGCGTCATCCATAGAGATGTGCCTTTATCTGTTACCTAAATGAAGTTGTATTCTTTTTATTTTATTTATTTATTTATTTTAACTTCATGTACATAAAAAATACGTACATTATCGGGCTTCTAGCTTTGAAGCAATATCTTTCGACTAACCAAAAACAGACTAGTGATATTGATCAAAACGTTTGATACCATATATAGCTGTTTGCAATCATATAGTAGATAGTACTTGAACATTATAAAAACAAATTACAAATTGATGATAATAAGGAAGGCAAAGGAAGAAGGGAGTTTAGGGAAGGAGGTAGAGGGAGGAGGTTTGATGGACAGTTAGGATTCTAATGACAGATAGTAATGTCTCGGATGTTCCTTGAAAGTTGTTAGAGAAGGTGCATTTGTTTACGCGGAGAGGTAATTCATTCCATAGTCTGGCCGCTTGGATATAGAAGGAATTACTGAAGAATGATGTGTTATGGCGATGAATGGAAAGTGTCCTTTCTTGGGAAGAAGGAAGTGATAGACCATGATCTGAGAGGTATATAAAGTTTTCAGTGAGATATTCTTCTTCTTAGTTCTGTTTTAAGCGGGATTATCCTCCTGCGATTGTCAATCCATCCCTTTAGTTGTCTACCTTGGGGCTGGCCGTGCATTGTAACGTAGGGGGAGTCTGTCGGTGACAAACTAACTAAGAGAGAATAGAGCGCCACACCAGTCGGTCTAATGTATGAAGTGAAGCATGGAGTTGGCAGAAAGATGAAAGTAGACTGGATGCAGTCGGGATGCCATCTCTCAATGCGGCAAGACCATGTATGGTAGATGTTCCAATGGTGATATAAGGAAAGGGTGCAAGGCTGAGATGAGCACTATCCAGCAAACTAAGGAAGGCGGCTTGGGATGGTTTGGGAAGGATGAGAGTAGACTGGATGCAGTCGGGATGCCATCTCTCAGTGCGGCAAGACCATGTATGGTAGATGTTCCAATGGTGATATAAGGAAAGGGTGCAAGGCTGAGATGAGCACTATCCAGCAAACTAAGGAAGGCGGCTTGGGATGGTTTGGGAAGGATGAGAGTAGACTGGATGCAGTCGGGATGCCATCTCTCAGTGCGGCAAGACCATGTATGGTAGATGTTCCAATGGCGATATAAGGAAAGGGTGCAAGGCTGAGATGAGCACTATCCAGCAAACTAAGGAAGGCGGCTTGGGATGGTTTGGGAAGGATGAGAGTAGACTGGATGCAGTCGGGATGCCATCTCTCAGTGCGGCAAGACCATGTATGGTAGATGTTCCAATGGCGATATAAGGAAAGGGTGCAAGGCTGAGATGAGCACTATCCAGCAAACTAAGGAAGGCGGCTTGAGATGGTTTGGGAAGGATGAGAGTAGACTGGATGCAGTCGGGATGCCATCTCTCAGTGCGGCAAGACCATGTATGGTAGCTGTTCCAATGGTGATATAAGGAAAGGGTGCAAGGCTGAGATGAGCACTATCCAGCAAACTAAGGAAGGCGGGTTGGGATGGTTTGGGAAGGATGAGAGTAGACTGAATGCAGTCGGGATGTCATTTTTCAGTGCGGCAAGACCATGTATGGTAGATGTTCCAATGGTGATATAAGGAAAGGGTGCGATGGTGCATAGGGCACTGCATCATATGAACGCAGTGTTATCTTGATCGTTAACACACGAAGGATAGGTGATCAGCCCTCCACTTCAGGTACCAGTCCAGGGTAATATTAAATAAATATTAAAGTGAAAAAATCACTTATATTTATTAGACCCCACTCTGGGAATTGAACCGGGACCTCCAGAACGGTAGCCGAGCGTGCTGACCATTACACTACGGAGGCGGACAATTTAAATTATTTAAAAAAATAATGAATAATATATTTTCAAATTCCTATATTGTATTGAATATTTAAGTATTACCGAATTTGTGGAAAATCATTGTATAACAGAATTAAAAACGAAGATACAAGAAAGGAATGTAAGGCTGAACGGGGAATAATTGAAAAGATTAGGAAGAGTTCTTTACGGCGGTATGGACATGTGGAGCGAATGGATAGCGAGAGAATGACTAAGAAAATATATGTGGCGAATGTGAGAGGGAAAACAGAACGTGGACGACCGAAAAAGACTTGGCACGATCAGATCAATCAGAACCTAAAATCTGGCGGTGTCAAAAGTCTGCGTAATCGGAGGGCATGTGTGACTAGATGTATGGATGCGAAGGAGGCGAGGAGTGTATGTCAGGACAGAAGAGTGTGGCGTTCCATCCTCTCTGCCTACCCCTGCGGGGAAACGGCGTGATGTTAGCAGTAGTAGTAGTAGAAGTTAGAGTATTTCTTCTTGTACATAATAAGCAAGGTATAAAATAAATGCGATTCATATCTTAAAAAAACGTATGAACTAACTAACTAACTAACCATCACGCCGCTTCCCCGCAGGGGTAGGCAGAGAGAATCGAACGCCACACCACTCTGTCTTTGCAAACATTCTTTGCCTCTTCTACGTTCATGCATCTCCTCATACATACCCGACGATTATTACGACTCCTGACCCGGCCGCTTTCAAGTATTTGACATACCCGATTGTGCCAAGTTTTCCTCGGTCGTCCTCTGCTTCTTTTTCCAACTACATTCGCCCCATAAATTTGTTTAACCGTTCTTTCTTCACTCATATGCTCCACATGTCCAAACCATCTCAACACACCTTTCTTAATTTTATCGATAATGCTTATCTCAGCCTTGCATTCTTTCCTTATTTCATCATTCGAACATCTATCAAACATCGTTTTGCCACACATTCGTCTGAGGGATCGCATTTTGACTGCATTCAGTCTGCTTTCATCCTTCTTTTGCCAACTCCATGCTTCGCTTCCATACATAAGGGTTGGAACCAGAACTCCATTGTGTACTGTACGTATGTATCTCGTACGTATGTATCTCGCAAATTATTAACAAACAGAACGATCCGGAAAAAAAACGTATTTATACCTGTCCCGACGACAATGTGTGATGTTTAGTAAAAATATGAAAATATTTTACTTACAGATATATACATGATGAAGAGACTTCACAGAGTAAACTCGAGTCCGTCTCGGAGCAAGTTATATAACTTTGGAGCAACTGCCATTTACATTTTCGACATCAAATTAGCAAACATCAGATAGAGAAGTCCCTCCTATAACGCGGCCTTACTTAGCGCGGTCCAGAATGTACGAAAAGTGGCTTATTCGCCGACTCCTTTCAACAACGTCATATATCAACTAAACTTGATTTCAGGAGATTGTTTTTAAAGTTTAAAAATGTAAGTAAATGCATTTAAAATAAAAATCAAGTCACTTATTGAATTTTTTACTGTGCAACAGATTTTTTTATGTAAAACCTGATTTTTTTCTCCATTTGAAAAATATTTAGTATATTTAAAAAATAATTAAACAATGCCTTTTCTTCAAAATGCAAAAACAACACTTTCTGCCTTGTAGCGGGTAAATATTAAGTTAAAAATATGCCGCTTTTGCTGGGATATAGTACATTTTCTGGGCATTCCAAAAACATGCACAACTGAAAATTGACGATTTTTGATGTATGACGTTGTTGACAGGAGTGCCTATGACGGTCGTCAGCCCCATTAATGCCCAGACTTCCATATTCCTCTTCATCTTTGATGAGATGTCAAAAAATATTATCACAGAAATAGTATGAAATTTAAGTATTTTTTTTTAAATAGTAAAAATACAAATATTTCTCTTTTATTCAAAATTTTGAAAAATCGTGATTTTTTAATAGAAGCTGACGACTGCGCCTTTCACCCTCGGATCATAACTCATCGCTAGATGTTTCCGTATCTTATTTTAAATGCTGTTAATTTTTTTTATATTTTTTTGCAACATCTTCTATTATTTCGAGGTCAGAATACAAAATAAACATGTTTTATTTTAAACGAACTATGATACGGGAGTGATTGAAATTGGTTTTTTACCTTGTTACCGAAAAGCAAAAGATCTTGTGTTTAGTCATATTTTCTTATTTTGTTTTTACCTTTTTCTTCTTCTCTGTCTTAATCCTCATTGCTGAGGGCTGTGACCCTTGCAGAAGCAATGACTCTTCTCCAGTTATCCCTTGACTGCGCTGCACGTAGCGCTCCAACCACTGAGGTGCCTGCTGCTGCCTTAATTTGATCGGTCCATCGTGTGGGGATCTTCCTCTCCCTCTCTTTCCCTCCAGGCTACCGATCACAACTAGTCGTTCCAGGCTATCCTCGTTGCCACGCGCAACGTGTCCAAAGAACTGGAGAATCCGTCGGGTACAGATATTGGCCAGAGTCAAGCCATCCAGGCGTAGTTGGAAAGTAGTTTTTACCTTTTACTTTATATATTTTCTCATTTTTTTGTATTTTCTCATTTGTTTATTTTAAATATGCTTCTTACCTTATGTTTTCTTCGTTCATTTCTTTCAAATATGCTTCTTATGCCTATTTATTATACCTGTTTATTGTCCATACATGGACAATAAACAGGTATAATAAATAAATAATAAATAATAAATATAATAAATATATAATTAATCTATCAGCGGAAGCTAAACTGGCAGTACGCAATGGAGTTCTGGTTCCAACCCTTATGTATGGAAGCGAAGCATGGAGTTGGCAAAAGAAGGATGAAAGCAGACTGAATGCATTCGAAATGCGATCGCTCAGACGAATGTGTGGCAAAACGATGTTTGATAGATGTTCGAATGATGAAATAAGGAAAGAATGTAAGGCTGAGATAAGCATTATCAATAAAATTAAGAAAGGTGTGTTGAGATGGTTTGGACATGTGGAGCGTATGAGTGAAGAAAGAACGGTTAAACAAATTTATGGGGCGAATGTAGTCGAAAAAAGAAGCAGAGGACGACCGAGGAAAACTTGGCACAATCAGGTATGTCAAATACTTGAAAGCGGCCGGGTCAGGAGTCGTAATAATCGTCGGGTATGTATGAGGAGATGCATGAATGTAGAAGAGGCAAAGAATGTTTGCAAAGACCGAGTGGTTTGGATTCTCTCTGCCTACCCCTGCGGGGAAGTGGCGTGATGGTTAGTTAGTTAGTTAGTTTATTGTTTTTATATTTTGCCATGTATTAGTATTAGTTTTAGTTATTTAAAAAAAAAAATCTTTTTTGTTACTTTATTATTTGTGTTCCAGTCTTGTTAACCTTAATCCCATGTCCCAAAATGACAAATGGAAATTACTCATCGGGAATATTATATGTATATATGACTTATGTATGTAATATGTTTTGAAAAATAAAATAAAACTAACTAACAAACCATCACGCCGCTTCCCCGCAGGGGTAGGCAGAGAGAATAGAGCGCCACACCACTCTGTCCTTGAAAACATTCTTCGCCTCCTCCACGTTCATGCATCTCCTCATACATACCCGCCGATTGTTACGACTCCTAACCTGACCACTTACAAGTATTTGGCATACTTGATCGTGCCATGTTTTTCTCGGTCTTCCTCTGCTTCTTTAATTCGCCTCATAAATTTGTTTTACCGTTCTTTCCTCACTCATTCAAAAAATAAAATAAATAAATAAATATGGCAAATTTAGTCCCATACTCGGAATGGATCATATTCAGACGGGAGGAATATGTAATTTAACATACTCAACCTATAAAGGATTGTATTAGACTCGTGAAGTGTTTATAACAGCCGATATAATCAAAATTTTCATTCATCGTTTTCATTTGGAAAATTCGCCTTCTTATAAGAACGTTGTTTTCGTAAGTTGGTAATGAATGACGTCACAGAAACGATGGAGTTGTTTTAATATTGGTAACATCGCTTAATTATTGGCGGCTCTATTTATCGATGTCTATGGTCCACCCTCCCCTCATATTTGTATAACACAAATGATAGTGTAGTGGTAAACAAACAATCCACACTACTACTATTACAGCTCTATAAACCATATACAATAAACGATATGACGTCATAAAACGTTCGACGACGGAAATTTGATGACGTATGCGAACGCACGTTTTTCGTTTTATTAAAATATGTAAAGTTTAAACCTTCATATCTCCCTTAGTTCCCTACAGATGTCAATAAGAATGCTACCGATAGTCTTGTGATTTTTCATATTAATTTATTAGCCAATAAACCAACATCGTGAAATAAATCTGTTGGCTTTGACCTTGTAGCGGAAAACCAAAAGTAGATTCGCAGCGGTGCCAATAAAAGGGAGGTGACAATAATGGGACACTTTACCCTATCAACTTTTAAAATGACATCATCGGTCAAAACAAGAGATCATTTTTTATGTTTATTTTTTAATCATTTTTCGACATTTTGAATAATTTTATTTTAATATAACTTACTAACAGACTTACCATCACGCCGCTTGCCCACGGGGGTAGGCAGAGAGGATAGAATGCCACACTTTCTTTGCAAACAGTCTCTGCAACAATTATGAATTTCCTCATACATATCCGCCGATTATTTTGACTCCTAACCTGACCGATTTCAGGCATTTGAGATTCTCATAAATATATCATGTCATACTTTCCTCGGTCTTCCTCTGTTTCTATTACCAACCACATCTTCTTCTTCTAACCCTTATCCGGACCCCAATGGTGCATAGGGCACTGCATCGTATAGACGCAGTGTTATCTTGATCGTTAAATACACGAAGGCAAGGTGATCAGCCTTCCGCTTCAGGTACCAGTCCAGGGTCATATTAAATAAATATTGGACTGAAAAATCACTAATATTCATTTTGACCCTCTTGGGAATCGAACCCGGGATCTCCAGCCTAGTGCGCTAACCCCTACACTATGGAGGCGGACAATAAATATATATACATATATATATATATATATGTATATATATATATATATATATATATATATATATATATATATATATATATATATATATATACATATATATATGTATATATATATATATATATATATATATATATATATATATATATATATATATATATATATATGTATATATATATGTATATATATATATATATATATATATATATATATATATATATATATATATATATATATATATATATATATATATTTATTTATATATATATATATATATAAATATATTTATATATATATATATATATATATATATATATATATATATATATATATATATATATATATATATATATACATATATATATATATATATATATATATATATATATATATATATATATATATATATATATATATAAATATATGTATATATATATATATATATATATATATATATATATATATATATATATATATATATATATATATATATATATATATATACCGTTCTGGAGGTCCCGGGCTCGATTCCCAAGGGGGGTAAAATAAATATTAGTGATTTTTTCACTGTAATATTTATTCAAAATTACCATGGACTGGTACCTGAAGCGGAGGGCTGATCACCTTTCCTTCATGTATCGACGATCAAGATAACACTGCGTTTATATGACACAGTGCCCTATGCACCATTGGGGTGCGGATAAGGGTTTTATATTATATATATATATATATATATATATATATATATATATATATATATATATATATATATATATATATATATATATATATATATATTCGTACGTGAGATTCTATGAATGTACCTATTTTTAAAATTCACTAAATAATACAAAACCTATCTTGAAACGCACATATGTGCAATTTTCTCATCGTTATTTATCTTAAAACAACGTTTGAACGATCGCAGTACGTGCAGAATTCATATTTTCTGCTTATCACATCAAAATACGAAAGAATGCACTTTTTAGTATCAGATATCATTATTTTCCAACATATTTAAAGAGAAATTTCTCGGGTAGTTCCATCATTCAGCACTTGTCTTCTGAAGACAGAGTTCCACTGGATCTACAGCGTTGTATTTTGTATCTTTTATGTGTTTTAAAAGTTGAAAATGTCAAAGTATATATTCTTATTATTTTTTTGTTCGCTGGGAGTTGTAATTCAGGTATTTGTTAAACAATATTGTCTTATAATTGGTTCTAATAAACCCTTTTTGGTCATTATTCAACAATCTAATGTAGACAAAGTTCCACTGGATCTACAGCGTTGTTTTTTGTATCTTTTAAGTGTTTTAAAAGTTTAAAATGTCAAAATATATTTTCCTATTAATTTTTTGTTCGCTGGGAGCTGTAATTCAGGTATTTTTAAAACAATATTATCGTACAATCGATTCTAATAAATTATTTTTGGTTTAATTACCTAACGTCAATGTGAATTCCAAAAATCTAGCTGCGACTTATGCAACATCGCTTATCATAGCCCCAAGGGCTTCAATTTTATTTGTTTTATATTCTACACCTAGTCGTGAGTTAGTTTGCTATTTGTGTTTAAAGTTACTGGTACTAGCACTCCGTTGTGAACCGCCAGTTTGGCTTCCGCGGGCATGTTTTTGTTTGCAATGTCTCCAAATACTTGTTCACAAATTTGGATTATCTCTAACTGTAGGAGTTATTTTTCATATTATTTTTTGACATCTCATCAAAGATGAAGAAGAATATGAAAGTCTGGGCATTTACGGGGCTGACGGCCGTCATAGGCTGGTTTAAGTGATCACTTTACACACTTGTAACATTCACCAATAAAAGTCAATTGTAAAATAATATGAAAATAACTCCTGTAATTAGAGATTCCAGATTTTATGAACAAGTGTTTGGACACACTCAAAATATTTTAAAATAGATCCATTTTTATGAAAATGTAAATAATATACCGGTTTTTTTTATTATTATTTTAGATTGATCAAAGTTTGGCAGCGGAATCCCAAGTGGCAGTCGACGAGGAAGAGGCTCTCCCCGGAAAATGGCTGCAATCGTTCATCGAGCTGTGGAAAGAGATTCCGTATCCGTTCAAGCAAAACCTCCAGCATCCACCCAACCAGACGGTGCTGGGCGACGAATACGCAGAAGATAACAAGGAATACGCTGAAAGTGACAGGACTTTCTATAAAGACGATAAGGAAGAACAGGGCGAAAGGAATGGCCAAGAGGCCGACGTGTTGGTCCAACAATTAAAATATCTTTTGCTGAAAAAAGATAGCAACGACGACGATTTTGATGAATACGTTGTAGACAATGCCCCATTAAACAGTGATGACTCTTTGAGAATGCTCGATGAAGAGAGCCGCTTCAACGCTACGATACTTCTGCACCAGTTGACAGAGTTGTTGAACAAACGAATCGAGGAAGACGTTGCTGAAGAAAGCTACGACGAGTCGCAAAATTGGGGCGATGATGAAGACGAGGATATGGAGCTGTCGAGCAGGTTCAAGAGGGTTCATCCGAAACCAAAGCCTCGCCCGGCTGGAAGACGCTCCAAGCGAAAAGGCCGCAAGCCGCATAAGCCTATTAAACCAAGCAAACCTAGAGGCCACTTCAACGCCACAGTGGTTCTGGAACAGCTAAACGACCTCTTGCACAGCAGCGTACACAAGGACGATCTCTGCCCACTGGAGAAAGAAAAAGAAGCCCCTTGGTTCGACTACGCGTTGGACAATGAAAAATATTTCGGTAAAAAAGTTGATAGGCACCATAACAAAAACCACAAACCTCGTCCACATGGAAAACCCAGTCAAAACCCTGGCACAGCCCCCAAAAACTCGACTCGATTCAAGTTACCGCGTCCACATAGACCTCCGTTCAATTCTTCAGTCATAAGAGAGCAACTACTGGATCTTTTAGGTCCGGATATACACAAAGACGATCTGTGCCCGTTGGAAAAAGAATACGAAGCCCCTTGGTTCGATTACGCTCTGGATAACGAACGGTATTTCGGCAAAAGACCCGGTCATCCAAAAAATAATATGGGTAACAACAAGCCCCGTCCGCATGGCAAACCGTCTCAAAACCCTAACAACTCGACTCGATCACAGTTACCAAAAAAACCTTTCAAAAATCGGTTCAATTCCACGGTAGTCAAAGAACAATTGATGGATTTACTCAGCCAAGATATACACAAAGACGGGCTGGACGCTTGCGAGAAAGAGGAGGAAGCGCCGTGGTTCGATTACGCATTGGACAATGAAAGATATTTCGGCCCGTGCAAGGCAAATGAAACAAATGGACCCAAAGACCTTCGGTCGAAGCCACGGCCCAAAAATTTTTGCAAATGCAACAGGTGCTTGCCGATCGAAATTTTGAAAGAATTGCGCAAAAATGGATTCAATCCTGCGACAGTAAAGGAGCAAATGAAGGATCTTCTCAACAGGAAGACGGATGTTGATGATCCCAAAAAAGGCGAAGGGGCAAAGAGCTTCGACAACTTGAACGAAAAAATCGCTAAGAATAATGGTGCTGATGGAAAAAGCCTACTGCGAACGTTCTCCGAGGAATCTGATCAATCGATCAAGACTGGAGGACGCGGACAAGTCAATTTGGGAGATGGGAATCTGTTCAATAGAGTAGGAGCTGATTCGGCATCAGACAACACCACGCGCGCCTTGCCAAGCATCAAGAAGCTGGAGCAAACTTCTCTACTAACGATTCTCAGGCGGCTGTGCCCTCTCTTGTCTCAGCAACTAAACTCGACAAATGTGTCGACTTCTCCACCCACTTCTCCCACAACGACTCCTCCACCCACGCCGCCCCCTCCACCGCCACCGCCCCCTCCACCTCCACCGCCTCCTCCCCCACCGCCCTCAGAAAACAACAACCATTCGTTGTCGAACCTTCAAAAACTGGAGCAAACGTCCTTCTTGTCGGTGGTCAAGAGGCTGTGCCCGCTGCTGTCTGCGACTAATGTGACTACTGATTCATCTTCTCCACCGCCACCGCCTGCTCCCCTGCCTCCAGTCCTACCATCTCCTCCTTCCAACTGTTTTTCACCCGCTGCTCCCAGCTCACAACCGTTAGTCTGCTATTGTGTTCCACCTCAAAACCAACATCAAGTGCCCCCTAACCCTCAAAATCCATAGTTCTCCAAGCCTTAATTCGGTAGTGTAATAGCAAAATCTGTCAAATTTTTCATTTTCTTTCAAGTGTTTTTTTTTTTTTAATTACCTAACGTCCAAGTGACTCTGAATTCTAGCTACGGCTTATGCAACACCGTTTATCATGTCCCTACTCAGGCTTCAACTTTATAAGTTTCATAGCCTATGCCTACTCGTGAGTGGATTTACTCTTTATGTTTAAAGTTACTATAATTTCATTGTCCGCCTCTGTAGTGCACGGTCGGCTACCATTCTGGAGGTCCCGGGTTCGATTCCCAGGGGGGGTAAAATAAATATAAGTGATTTTTTCACTGTAATATTTATTCAATATCACCCTGGACTGGTACCTGAAGCGGAGGGCTGATCACCTTTCCTTCATGTTCAAACGATTAAGATAACACTGCGTTAATATGACACAGTGCCCTATGCACCATTGAGGATGCTGATAAGGGTTTTATATTATATTATATACATATAAATACATGAAACAACATTTTAAGTGTGTCCAAATACTTGCTCGCAAAATCTGGATTATCTCCAATTACAGGAGTTATTTTCATATTATTTTTTTGACATCTCATCAAAGATGAAGAAGAATATGGAAGTCTGGGCATTTACGGGGCTGACGACCGTCGTAGGCTGGTTTAAGTGAAGTGATCACTGTTTGTTTTTGCTCTGCCTGTAAAATTTGGTCAGAGACAGATGTACCCCTTTGCCTTTACACTACCGAATTGTTCCCAATGAACCACCCACGCTAAATGAATGATATAATCGAATGACATTGTAAACAAATATTTATTTTTAAATCTTCAAAATAAATAAAAATTCAGCATATTATACGCGTGTATTTTTTGCTCTACTACGTTTTGAGTGTGTCCAAATACTTGTTCACAAATATGGATTATTTCCGATTAGGAGTTCATTTTTGCATTATTTTTTTGACATCTTATTGTAGATGACGAAGAATATGGAGGGCTTGGAATTTACAGGGCTTACGACCGACATAGGCTGGTTTAAGTGTTCACTGGGTTTATATGATGCAGTGCCCTATGCACCATTGTGGTGCGGATTTAATAGTGGTGAGAGAGAGAATAGAACGCCACATCACTCTGTCTTTGCAAACATTCTTCGCCTCTTCCACGTTCATGCATCTCCTCATACATACCCGCCGATTGTTTCGACTCCTTACCTGACCGCTTTCAAGCATTTGAGATATATATGATATATATATATATATATAAATATATATATATATATATATATATATATATATATATATATATATATATATATATATATATATATATATATATATATATATATATATATATATATATATATATATATACATATGTATATATATATATATATATATATTATATATATATATATATATATATATATATATATATATATATATATATATATATATATATATATATATATATACATATCGCTCACTCCTTTCAAGAACGTCACAAATAAAAAACTTGATTTTTCAGGGGAACGTTTTTAAAGTTTAAAAATATAATACAATTTATAAAAAATAAATTTCAAGCCACTTATTGAAAATTTTACTGTGTAACAGAACTTTTTGGGTAAAACCTAAAGGTTTTTTCTCCATTTGAAAAATATTTAGTATATTTAAAAAAAAAAAAATTAAACAATACCTTTTCTTCAAAATGCAAAAACAACACTTTCTGCCCTGTAGCGGGTAAATATTAACAACATTTTGAGTGTGTCCAAATACTTGTTCACAAAATCTGGATTATCTCCAATTACAGGAGTTATTTTCATATTATGAACATGAACAAGGTTTCTAAATTGGTTCATATATACAGAACTTCCAAGAATTTGAGTAGTGTGGTTGTCAATAATGGGTAGAATTGGTGAATGTTACACGTGTGTAAAGTGATCACTTAAACCAGCCTATGACGGTCGTCAGCCCCATAAATGCCCAGACTTCCATATTCTTCTTCATCTTTGATGAGATGTTAAAAAATAATAGGTAAATATTAAGTTTAAAATATGCCGCTTTTGCTGGGATATAGCACATTTACTGGGCATTCCGAAAACATGCACAACGGAAAATTGACGATTTTAGATTTATGACGTTCTTGAAAGGAGTGAGCGATATATGCATATCACGTTCTATACTGTCAATTTTTGTATTAGTCAGTAATTGACTGCTATTCAAAGGCGTTGAAACAATAGTTTGCCAAGCAAGCAGTATAATTTTACAATGAAAACATGTTCTTTTGAAAAGATGATTTTTTTTAATAATAAATATGACGTTTACCTAAAAGCTGTAGAAAAACAATACACAACAGACTGAGGACGAATCAAATAATAAATAATTGTATTTGTGAGGGTATAGCATATAGTATGTAATGCTCAGCGTGTTTAGCTACCGTGCTGGAAGTCCCGGGTTCGATTCCCAGTGGGGTTGAAAATAAATATTAGTGATTTTACACTGTAATATTTATTCAATATTACCCTGGACTGGTACCTGAAGCGTAGGGCTGATCACCTTTCCTTCATGTGCAAAAGAACAAGATAACTCTGCATTTATATGATGCAATGCCCTATGCACTATTAGGGTCCGGATAAGGGTTTGAAGATAAGTGGATTTTTCACTGTAATATTTATTTAATATTACCCTGGACTGGTACCTGAAGCGGAGGGCTGATCACCTTTCCTTGTAAACGATCAAGCCTATGCCTATTTGTGGGTGGATTTACTCTTTATGTTTAAAGTTACTATAATTTCATTGTCCGCCTCCGTAGTGTAATGGTCAGCACGCTCGGCTACCGTTCAGGAGGTCCCGGGTTCGATCCCCAAGGGGGGTAAAATAAATATAAGTGATTTTTTTCACTGTGATATTTATTCAAAATTGCCATGGACTGGAACCTGAAGCGGAGGGCTGATCACCTTTCCTTCATGTATAAACGATCAAGATAACACTGCGTTTATATGACACAGTGCCCTATGCACCATTGGGGTGCGGATAAGGGTTTTATTATTATTATTTTGTGTGTATATTAGGTTAAAATTGTTTAAAACAGTAAAAATGTATGTAAAAAGAACTCCACCGACAAGACACACAAGGTGGCTTGGTGGGTCCGTGCAAAAAAATTTTTTTTCATGTTTATAATTTAAATACTTTAAATAAATGTATACAATTTATGTCAAAAAATAAGAAAAAAAGAAGAAGACTACTCGGAATTGTGATAGCTGTGTAAATTTGAGCGATGGCGCCGCCATGAGCTGAGGATTTGCGAAGCGCACAACCTTCTCCAATTGGACATCAAATCTTCTTCCTTCTTCTCACCCTTATCCGCACCCAACGGTGCATAGGGCACTGCATCGTATAGAAACAGTGTTATCTTGATCGTTGAATACACGAAGGAAAGGTGATCAGCCTTCCGCTTCAGGCACCAGTCCAGGGTCATATTAAATAAACATTAGACTGAAAAATCACTGATGTTTATTTTGACCCTCTTGGGAATCGAACCCGGGACCTCCAGCATGGTAGCCTAGTGTGCTGGCCATTACACTACAGAGGCGGACAATCCATGCCATCAAATCACACTGGATATTTAAATTTTCAAAAAACTAAATTAAAAAAAAAAAAAAAAGAAAAAAAAAAACCCTTACCGCACCCCAATGGTGCATAGGGCACTGCTTCATATAAACGCAGTGTTATCTCGATCGTTTACACATGAAGGAAGGGTGATCAGCCCTCCGCTTCAGGTACCAGTCCAAGGTAATATTGAATAAATATTACAGTGAAAAAAAATCACTTATTTTTATTTGACCTCCCTGGGAATCGAACCCGGGACCTCCAGAACGGTAGCCGAGCATGCTGACCATTACACTACGGAGGCGAACGAAATTTAAAAAATCGTACGTAAATATTTAAATAAAACTTTTTCATTGCACCTCACAGAAAAAATATATATATTAAATGTCGACGACTTTATACCTTATCAGAAAGATATTTCCAGTGAACTATAAAGTAATAGTGTATTTCAAAAGTCATTCAAAAAAAATTTAGATGGACATAAAAAAAATACTTTGGATTTTCGTCAATATATATGTAAGTCAACAACATTTTGAGTGTGTCCAAATACTTGTTCACAAAATCTAACACACCTCACATACTATAAAAGAGTTTCTGCTCAAAAAGCTTCTTTACATCTCACCAATAGATGTCTCTAGTGAAGTTCTAGTGATTCAAGAATAATTTTTCAACGAGGACGACCGAAAAAGACTTGGCACGATCAGATCAATCAGAACCTAAAATCTGGCGGTGTCAAAAGTCTGCGTAGTCGGATGGCATGTATGACTAGATGTATGGATGCGAAGGAGGCGAGGAGTATGTCAGGACAGAAGAGTGTGGCGTTCCATCCTCTCTGCCTACCTCTGCGGGGAAACGGCGTGATGGTAGTAGTAGTAGTAGTAGTTTATTTCTAAGAATAATTCAAATTATTTTTTTCAATACAAAAACAATGTTTCAACGAATAACTGGATCTCAATGAAATCAAGGATGTTGAATCAGGTAAGGAGTTTCCGAGAGACCAGGGAAGGGACGAGGTTCTAAAGGATGGCAGTAACGTTCGTTCTTCATTGCAGATCCTACGTGTGGCTAGCGCTGCTGAAGGAAATGAAGAGTCGTCAACTGTAGCCAATTCGGAAAATGGCGTTTCTGGGTACATCGATTCTGTATATAAATCAAATGATGGTAAAGAGTTCGCTGAACAAGCAACAGAGTATTACGGAACAAAAAAGATAAATTTGCCTAAGTTAGAAGTATATTTTGAAGCGCTTCTTAGAAATTTGATCGGAGATCCCTTGTCTGCGTTATACATCGATATTTTAAAGAAAACCTTGGCAAATGTACCAGGAAATAATGGTGCAAAGGCGAAGATATACACAGCTGAAGTCAACCATCCTGAAAAACACGAAATAAAAGATATGTCTCCAAAAAAGTCAAAAATCCTTTACGATATACCAGTTATTTCAGACTCCAAACATACTGGAACGAGAAAACTAGGCGAAAATGAAGATATTTCGACTGACGATGACGGGTTTCACACGCGCGCTGATGACGCTCCGGAAAACGGAAGAGGAAACGATGAAATTTCAAGCCAAAAAGACGTTTTAGGATTGGACACCGCTGACGATTCAGACTCCAAACGAACTGCAACGAGAAAATCAGGCGAAAATGATGAAGATTCTAATGACGATGACGGGTTTCACACGCGCGCTGATGACGCTTCGGCAAACGGAAGAGGAAACGATGAATGTTCAAGCCAAAAAGACGATGTAGAATTGAGGACGGCTGACAGCTTCGACCAGAAAGGTGGAACAGACATTCCTGGCGTAGAGAAGTGCTCGTGGCGTTTTCATACTACGGCCAGACCATTTTGCTTGGAGACTAGCTGCCGGCAGAATTGCCACTGCGCTAAGCAAGTCTACTACGGCTGTTGCTGTTGTTGCTGCTGTTGCGTTTATTGGTGTTTATTTGATAGAGAAAAATACCACATTTTTTGCCAATATTCGACATACTAATTATGTGTTAACCCTTTCCAGTCCAAAAAAAAAAAATCCATCAGGTCCACAAAAGATTTACATCATTAAAGGGTAAAACAATACATCCAAGTTTTTTTTTTAATACAACTACTTTCATTCAAACCCTTATACGCACCCTATGGTGCATAGGGCACTGCATCATATAAATGCAAAGTTATCTTGATCATTAACATATGAAGGAAAGGTGATCAGCCCTACGCTTCGCGTACCAGTCTAGTGTTATATTGAATAAATATTACAGTTAAAAAATCACTGGTATTTATTTGACCCCCCCTGGGAATCGAACCCGGGACCTCCAGTATAGTAGCCGAGCGTGCCGACCATTACACGAATATAACTGCCCTTGTGTTAAATATATTTTTATTTTATTTTAAATGTACTTAAACCACCTCGTGCGTGTGTTATTGTGCGGGAAGCCAGAAAAGGATATTTAAAAGACTTGGCACGATCAGATCAATCAGAACCAAAAATCTGGCGGTGTCAAAAGTCTGCGTAATCGGAGGGCATGTATGACTAGATGTATGGATGTGAAGGAGGCGAGGAGTGTATGTCAGGACAGAAGAGTGTGGCGTTCCATCCTCTCTGCCTACCCCTGCGGGGAAATGGCGTGATGGTAGTAGTAGTAGTAGTAAAAGAAATGCTTGCTTACAGTTTGTTTATTGATATAAATTCTTACACTTTAATTACTATTGATATTAACTATTATAATTTATTTAATCGATTATGGAACTTTGAGTTAATTATGAAGCTAAAATATACGTCCTTTAGCAATCGAGCGATGCAGGCGAATCTCGGCCGCTTTTGTTGAATCCGCTCGGGTTGCCAATTCAACAATTCAACGTCGAATGACATTCGACATAGGACTCACCGGAATAAAGTCGATGTCGAATGACATTCGACATAGGACTCACCGGAATAAAGTCGATGTCGAATGACATTCGACATAGAAGTTTTTGAGGTATCTCTACATGAGAGAGTACGGCTATTATCCTCGGCTCTACCCGACCGCGTATGATCCCGATAGTTACCTAAGACAGCGTCGGCATAGATTGTTTCACATTCCTATACACAGGACCAACCTGCCGATGGTTATGCCTGTAGGAAGAGCTACCGCTATGTTGAACAATATCACATTGGATATTGATCTGTTCCATGTGTCCGAAGGAGTTTTCCGATGCGGGATTCTTCTACACCTTTAAGTCTTCTTGGTTACTTTTAATATATACGCCTTGAATATTGTTTGTTATGTATATATTATTTTTTTGTTGAATAAATTGCTGTTGTTGAATAAATAGGGCCGGAATGGGTCAAGGTAGTGAAAGACTAATAACTCGGTAGTATTCAGATTCTGGTTTATTATGGCTAAGTATAACTATGTCCGCCTCCGTAGTGTAATGGTCAGCACGCTCGGCTACCGTTCTGGAGGACCCGGGTTCGATTCCCAGGGGGGGGTAAGAATAAATATGAGTAATTTTTTCACTGTAATATTTATTCAATATTACCCTGGACTGGTACCTGAAGCGGAGGGCTGATCACCTTTCCTTCATGTGTAAACGATCAAGATAACACTGCGTTTATATGACGCAGTGCCCTATGCACCATTGGGGTGCGGTAAAGGATTTATTATTTATTAAGTATTACTATGTCCGCCTCCGTAGTGTTATGGCCAGCACGCTCGGCTACCGTTCTGGAGGACCCGGGTTCGATTCCTATGGGGGGTAAGAATAAATATGAGTAATTTTTTCACTGTAATATTTATTCAATATTACCCTGGACTGGTACATGAAGCGGAGGGCTGATCACCTTTCCTTCGTGTGTAAACGATCAAGATAACACTGCGTTTATATGACGCAGTGCCCTATGCACCATTGGGGTGCGGTAAGGGATTTATTATTTATTAAGTATTACTATGTCCGCCTCCGTAGTGTTATGGTCAGCACGCTCGGCTACCGTTCTGAAGGTCCCGGGTTCGATTCCAAGGGGGTAAAATAAATATAAGTGATTTTTTCACTGTAATATTTATTCAATATTACCCTGGACTGGTACCTGAAGCGGAGGGCTGATCACCTTTCCTTCATGTGTAAACGATCAAGATAACACTGCGTTTATATGACGCAGTGCCCTATGCACCATTGGGGTGCGGATAAGGGTTTTATTATATTATTGTTATTACTACTATGTAGTACTAACCCTTACTGGTCCAATGTGGAATCTCATTCGACATGGAGTTTTTCCTCTTAGGTCCCGTGTCGGATGTTATTCGACATGTTTTCATCGTTAGTATTATTTATTTAAATTCCAAGCTTACATTTTTGTCACTCGTATCTATTACAACAGTATGTGGAGCAGAGGACAAAGGATTTTTTTCCAATTGGAATGTAACTGTCTACCTAGATTTTTTATTTTAATTTCGGGGGACCAGGTGAGTGACTGCTTTTGTGGAGAGGTCTCTAGATGCTGTTGTCCAAATTATTTAAAAAATCTCTGCCTTTTATTATCAGTGTTTAATATTTGTACCCGACGGATTCTCCAGTTCTTTGGACACCTTGCGCGTGGCAACGAGGATAGCCTGGAACGACTAGTTGTGATCGGTAGCCTGGAGGGAAAGAGAGGGAGAGGAAGATCCCCACACGGTGGACCGATGGAGTTAAGGCGGTTGGAGCGCTACGTGCAGCGCAGTGAAGGGATAACTGGAGAAGAGTCATTGCTTCTGCGAGGGTCACAACCCTCAGCAATGAGGAATAAGACGGAGAATAATAATATTTTTTACTCCCGTGTCTTTTTTATTAAATATCAAACATAAAATATTAATCGTCTTTAAAATATTAGCAACCTTCATTCAGTGCATGTTGGTCTTCGGGTCGACCAAAAATCGCATGTCGCTCACTCCTTTCAAGAACGTCATAAATCAAAAATCGTCAATTTTCAGCTGTGCATGTTTTCGGAATGCTCAGAAAATGTACTACGTCCCAGCAAAAGCGGCATATTTTTAACTTAATATTTACCCGCTACAGGGCAGAAAGTGTTGATTTTGCATTTTGAAGAAAAGGTATTGTTTAATTATTTTTTTTAAATATACTAAATATTTTTCAAATGGAGAAAAAACCTTCAGGTTTTACTTAAAAATATCTATTGTACAGTAAAAAGTTCAATAAATGGCTTGATATTTATTTTCAATACTTTGTATTATATTTTTATACTTTTAAAACGTTCTCCTGAAAAATCAAGTTTTTTTTATTTATGACGTTCTTGAAAGGAGTGAATGCCGAACCCTCTTCTAGTGGAACGGAAGGTCTGCTGATGACAGTCAGCAGTCCGCCTTCTCCTGAGGAGTGCAACGTGGTTTCCTCCCAGCAATGAGCAAATGCTGAGAAGTTCCTATTTGGCCCACACTAGATTATCCCTCCTGTTCCCAACACAGATTCAAATAAAAACATATTTAATTAGCTAGAAGAAACAAAAATCCACTAAATGATCTATAAACCTTGTACATAATAAGCAAGGTAAATAATGAATGCAATTCCCAACTAAAAAAAAAAAAAAAAACAGTACAGGGTAATATGAAATATATATTATAGTGTATTTTTTTACCCTCCTCTAGGATTCGTACCCGGGATCTCCAACGCGGTATTACAACATGGCGGACCAAGTTATCCGAGCGTGCTCCGATACATGATCTCAATGGGAATATTGTGTGACAATGTGAACTATCTAGCCACACCGTCGAGTTGCAGCGCTGACGTGAACGGGACGGAAGCGTTTCGAGACGAACCAAACCGAAGATTTCCAAACGGATCCGACTCTGAAGCGAGAGAGCCAAAAAGCCGGGAGAACTGCTTGGATCGTTGACGCGAACAGACGTTTTATTTCGATTTTCACTTCACTTCTTTAACTATATATATTGTAACTTATTTGTTATTATGTTTAGTATAGAATCGCATGTATTTCAATATAGGTTTAGGGATGAGTGGTAGAAGAAGAGGAAGACGGTCGGATTGAATGAGTATTTATTGATCGGAAGGACACGAAGCGGTGCAGTGTACTCGGTGTAGCGATGACGTAGCGTGGCGTAGCGGGGTCAAAGCGATGATATGGCTGCGTCGTAGTGGTGTTGTAGCAGCGTAGATGGACTCTCGGGCCGGACGGAGTATCTTCGTGACGTTGGCGAGGACTCTGGACTGAAGATCGTGGCGGTCTCGTGGCGTCGATGGTACTTGACAAGCTCCCGGTGGAGGAATGAGACGGCCTGTACCCCTTTTATATCAATCTTTTAGATCAAAGTCCGTTGACATGTTAGTCAAAACAAATCCAGGTAGCCTTTCACTGGACGTGTGCACTTCTTTTGCTCCCGGTCTCTGCCTCCTTTGATCTACACAGCTATTGGATTATGAGAATTCACTATTGTAAGCGGTCAGGACGACTGACTTACACGACTTGTTGGCCGCTACAAAGGGACTAACTGTAAGTACATCATACTCGTTTTCATTCTGGCACTACTCTCTCGCATTAACAATCACGATTACCAACACGCAACGGCAACACGCCACAATTAAACTGGTTGGAATAACCACAGCATTCAGCCATAACAACAAGGGGTTAAGGACTTTAAAAAATTAGGCACAGGTTCTAGCGAACCAGTGCGAACCGGCTGAATTCCACCACTGATTTTAGGGTAGTTTTCTCGTGGCAAGGTCAAAATAAAAGTCGATTGCGAATTCAAGCTATGTATTGTATATAAAGCGGTAAAACAATTGTCTGATGTCTTTCATTATCCTTCGGCGAGGTGACCGAAAAGCTGCGGCTCCTTGTCGATTGAGGTAATTTAGTAGAACAGGTTGTTAGTGATGGGAATAGTGCCGGGAAGGTTCAACAACCCCCTCATATCCTCAGTGAGGTGGCAACAGCGGGAGTACCCTAAATTTAAGTCGGTAGGATTCCATCCCAGCCAATGAAAATTTGGTGAGAGGCATTCGTCGATGGGACAGAGTTGGTTTGCGTCTGCTACGGGATTTGTGGTGTAAGGGTTGTTCAATCCAATGAACAGGGTCACTCTTTCAACCGGACGATATTGGTATACGACCTGGAAACGGAAAGAAGGTACATTATATTTTGATATTTCATGAAGAAGAATATGGATTCGGGACATTTATGGGGCTAACGACCATCATAGGCTGGTTAAAGTGATCACACATGTAACATTGTCCATCTCCGTGGTAAACCCGGCTAATGGTTATCGTGTTTAGCTACCGTGCTAGAGGTACCGGATTCTATTCCCAAAGGGGGTGAAAATAAATATTAGTGATTTTACACTCTAATATTATCTAATATTACCCTGGACTGGTCCCCGAAGCGCAGGACATCCCTTCATCCTCCGGGAGCTAGCGCTGGACGGGGACTACATGAGGCGGGCCGCAGCAGGAGCCGCTCGTGGCACTGGCCCTCTAACGGAACGCCAACAATAGTACTTACCTTGTAGAACCAGAGTGGAACTCGCTGTCTACCCAATAAAACGTCTGTCATGTTTTTGCTGGTCACGTGCTCAAGCTTCAGAGTTTTGTAAGTTCCTGTATACACTTTCGTTTGCATTGTTTGATTGTTACCAATCCTGGTTCGGAGGCCCTGAAAGCAAATCGCAATTCACAGAAACAGATTTTCAAAGAAGTTCTGGGTGTCCACAGGACTTGCGACCTGACATTGACTGGCTAAAATGATCACTTTTTGTACGTACGTGACGCATTCGACCATTTAAACCACGACTCTGTCACATCAATGCCATTAAACTGAGGAACGAAGAAGTCAGCAATCATGAATCTGTAGCGAAACATTCTGGCCGGCATCGTCTTTTAAAAAATGTAGGCCAATGATTCCACCTGCCCAGAAAACACACAAAACGGTGGCTTTTAGTGGATGTAAGGGCGTCTCGACAAAGGCTTCTGGGTTTTCTCCACTTCAAAAGCAAATGCGCTTATTACCCTATGTCTTTGACATACAAACAAAAATGTGCTTCATCGGTTAGCAAAAAGCTTTGAAAATAAAATATAATTGGCCCATTCGCGAACCTACGAAGCGCATAATGTCGTTCAGTCTATTCACGTGAAAAATCAAAACGTCGTAAAGTTAGAAACCAGTCATTAAATGCGGTCCAAGAGTACAAGCATATAGTAATTTAAAATACCTGTTCAAGTCGGTTCCAGTTGCCGCCATTGAAGCGCATCCATTGTGGAGCGATGTTAATGACTGAGCACGTGGCTGTTTGTTCAGCACCGAAGACAAAGTCAGCCCTAGCGGTTAGATGGCCTCTGTTGAAGAAATTCCCACTCCCAAAATATGTAACGTCCGCATTTGCTCCGAGAACTGTATTCAGATAAGCATTCTGGTTTTTGTATATATCATCTATGACGAATCCAAATTTGTTAGTGTCTGAAAAAATAATATTCCACAGTTTCAGCTGCACACAACTTCTGATTTCTCCATTCCTGACCCTGGCATAGAATCCAACTTTTCTAGGCATAGACTATACCCTCTACTCTAACCATTCTCTACACATGGCCACATATAAAATACCCTTAATCCAATTCCGCGCTCGGCAGGCCGGCCATACAAAATGGGCTCTCCTTTGAGCTTGTCGCTGGCCAATATCAATCCGATTACAATTTACCGATATTATCAATGTAACAGTCATCTTTCTAGAAGCTTTCACTAAAAGTCTCCGATACAGGGTTACCGACTACAAATGTTGCACGGAAATATAAAATGACTTTGTTTTAATTTAGTACTTTTCTAATCTACTTTAACATATATAAATAAATGAATAAACGTATTTTATAAACACAGTTTTACATTCCGCTTTATTTATAAGTATCAAGTTGCGAACACCCTGAATGTTTATACTGTGTTTTCCCTTTTTTAGGTTTTATTTAAAGGAACTTACCTTTGAATGGACGTGGACAATCGCCACCCGACACAATCACGGCGTTCTCTGCGGTCAGCTTTTGTTCGACATAGAACACTTCTCCGTTATTCGAAGAGTCTATATTAGCACAACTACTGAAAAGATCATAAGTTTGGCCATCAACAGTGAGTACAGTATCAATTACTGTTCCTATCATTTTTGCATTCGGACAAGTTGCTTTTTTAGTTTCATCGGACAAAATTTCCTTGTTACATTGAACATCGTCGATATTAATCGTTCTGCCTAGCCAATTATTCATGAATTATCATAATTATGAATAACTAATGAATTATCATATTCATGAATTATCATAATTCATATTAATTAATATGAATTATTCATAATTACCATTATCGCAGATGAAAACCTAAAATAATAATTAAGTAATTAACAAACAACTAAAGTGCTGGCGCACCTTCATTATATTGATAGTGCTTCCTTACACTCTGCGCTTATTTCAGCACTCTTTACTTACGTCTGTATGGAATTTAGTTAAAATATTTTGAATACGCAGGAGTCCTCCAGGACATGACATTATTAAATCCTGTCCCTTATCCAAAACGATGGAGTGGTTATTCGACTCAAGCAATTTTTTTTGGGACACATACACCGGTTGCAAATTTGGGTTCCTTAGAGAGCCTATAGGGATGGTGCATTCTCCAGCTGGAAATAAATTCACAACATAGGCAAGTTAGACCCCAAGTAGGGTATATATATATATATATATATATATATATATATATATATATATATATATATATATATATATATATATATATATATATATATATATATATATATATATATATATATATATATATATATATATATATATATATATATATATATATATATATATATATATATATATATATATATATATATATATATATATATATATATATATATATATATATATATATATATATATATATATATATATATATATATATGTATATATATATATGGGCATGGAGTAAGAACATCTTATATACTCACCCTTTGCATTGCCGTCTCCAGGCAAAACCTTTGGCCTCGCTTCGTCCTGTTTGTACTTCCAAAAGTCTACGTACTGCTGGAAGTCATCCTTGGACAGCCTCCACACGAGTTCTTCGGGAGTCGGCAGGCTCTCATATATATATATATATATATATATATATATATATATATATATAACAACATAGGCAAGTTAGACCCCAAGTAGGGTATATATATATATATATATATATATATATATATATATATATATATATATATATATATATATATATATATATATATATATATATATATATATATATATATATATATATATATATATATATATATATATATATATATATATATATATATATATATATATATATATATATATATATATATATATATATATATATGTATATATATATATATGGGCATGGAGTAAGAACATCTTATATACTCACCCTTTGCATTGCCGTCTCCAGGCAAAACCTTTGGCCTCGCTTCGTCCTGTTTGTACTTCCAAAAGTCTACGTACTGCTGGAAGTCATCCTTGGACAGCCTCCACACGAGTTCTTCGGGAGTCGGCAGGCTCTCAAAGTCCACTCCGGCCAAGTTCAAGTCCTGGACGATCCCTGGTATAGCGTAGGCTCTAGCCGCTACCAGAAACGCGAGCAGGACGAAGCAACTCCTCGTCAACATTCTGGTCATCGTCTTCTGAGTTCTTCAAACTTGGCAGACAAATCGAGCGATGGGTCTTTTAGGTTTTTCAACTTTAAAATATCTGCTTTTGAGCGTTTCACTTATCGAAGCAGTGGATACTTCACCTGAATTGATAGTCTTCGGGAAACCGCCACCTTATATACTAGTATCCAATCAACACACTGATAAGGGGACCAATTTATGTATTGGGAAATAAATTACACGATAAAACGCCACTGATTTTTTAAAAAGATAAAAAACGTTTCATTGATGCTATCAGATCTTCTTCTTTTTCTAACTTTTATCCACAACCAATGGTGTATAAGGCACTGCATCGTAAAGAAGCAGTGTAATCTTGATCGAAATTATAACTTAAGTGGTAAAAAAACTTTTTTAAATTCATTTCAAACCCATGTCCGCACCCCAATGATACATAGGGCACTGCATCATATAAACGCAGTGTTATCTTCATCGATAACACGTGAAGGAAAGGTGATCAGCCCTGCGCTTCAGGTGCCAGTCTAAGGGGAATAGTAAACAAATTCAACTATCTATTTTCCCCGCTGGTGTAGGCAGAGAGAATACAGCCTCACACTGGCAAACAGCTTTCACCTCTTCCACATGCTTGCATCTCCTTATACATACCCGCCGAGTATTTCCACTCCTGACCTAACCACGCCCAAGTATTTGATTTTTAAACATTATGTTTATAAATATATGTGTATATATATATATATATATATATATATATATATATATATATATATATATATATATATATATATATATATATATATATATATATATATATATATATATATATATATATATATATATATATATATATATATATATATATATATATATATATATATATATATATATATATATATATATATATATATATATAATATATATATATATATATATATATATATATATATATATATATATATATATATATATATATATATATATATATATATATATATATATATATATATATATATATATATATATATATATATATATATATATATATATAACATTTACTACGTTTCGTGTATGAGTTCGCTCCCTTCATCTTCATCTTCAAAATCTTCAAACCTTTATCCGCACTCGATGATGCATAGGGCACTGCATAGTATTTGTACGATGATAGAGTGTTATCATCATGAAGCAGTGGCTTTTAAGCAGTGTTATCTTGATCGTTAACACATGAAGGAAGGGTGATCAGCCCTCCGCTTCAGGTACCAGACCAGGGTTTTATAAAAATACTACAGGGTTATATTAAGCTGAAGCACGCTCGGCTACCGGGTTCGATTCCCAGGGGGGGAGGGTTCAATATTTATTAGTGCCTTATTAATACAAGTGATTTTTCACTATAATATTTATCCAATATCACCCTGGACCGGTACCTGAAGCGGAGGGCTGATCCACCCTTCCTTCTTGTGTTAACGATCAAGATAACACTGCTTAAAAGCCACTGCTTCATGATGATAACACTTTACCATCGTAGAAATACGATGCAGTGCCCTATGCACCATCGAGTGCGGATGAATTTAAGATGAAGATGAAGGGAGCGAACTCATACACGAAACGTAGTAGATGCTAGAAATATATATAAGGAGTGAAAACACATGAAAACAGTGAAAACACATCTTCGTGTGCTTACGATCAAGATAACACTGCGTTTTTAAGATATCAATTTAAATTTTTTAAATTTATTTATTTATTTATAGTTAATATACACATTATCCGCCTCCGTAGTGTAATGGTCAGCACGCTCGGCTACCGTTCTGGAGGTCCCGGATTCGATTCCCAGGGGGGGTCAAATAAATATTAGTGATTTTTTCACTGTAATATTTATCCAATATCACCCTGGACTGGTACCTGAAGCGGAGGGCTGATCCACCCTTCCTTCTTGTGTTAACGATCAAGATAACACTGCGTCTATATTATTCAGTGCCCTATGCACCATTGGGGTGCTGATAAGGGTATTATTATTGGTATTATAATATACACATTACAAACATAAATTTAAATCGTGGACATGAACAAAATAGGAAACTAAGCGAGAATACTATTTGCTAAAGGTGTAGAAGGATCCCGCTTCGGAAAACTCCTTCAGACACATGGAATAGATCAATATCCAATGAGATATTGTTCAACATAGCGGTAGCCCTTCCTACAGGCATAACCATCGGCAGGTTGCTCCTGTATATAGGAACGTGAAACTATCTATGCCGACGCTGTCCTTAGCTAACTATCGGGAACATACAGACCGATGCTCCGGATAGTTTCAGGATTATCCATCATACCGCGCAACAATGGATAGAAATGCCTCGTCAAATACACATTCCTTCTAGTCTCTAGACTGTTGTAGCCGAGCATACCCTGAAGGAACTGGTAGCTCTTCCTACAGGCATAACCATCGGCAGGTTGCTCCTGTATATAGGAATGGGAAACAATCTATGCCCACGCTGTCCTTAGCTAACTATCGGCAACATACAGACCGATGCTCCGGATAGTTTCAGGATTATCCATCGTACCGCGCAACAATGGATAGAAACGCAGTGCCCAATGCACCATCGGGGTGCGGATAAGGGCTTGAAGAAGAAAGAAGAAGACTATTCCGCACGTAAGTCTACATTTATCTCCTTAAAAAATCATGAATTCACATTGCGAAATATTTTTTTAATTAAATTTAGATAAATTGTTTTGATAAAAAATTGCGAAATCGATTTATTGAAGTTTCTGTCAGATATTATCGCATGTGGTATTAAGACATCCTGTATACAGTATTTCGCAATTAAAATCGCTTTGATAACATTTTTAACCCTTTGCCTCTTGGCCGAGAGTATTGAATTTTGAGGTTAATTTATCTGTATGCTTAAAACTACTTTAAACTTATGAATTACATGAAGTCTTGGTAACTGTAAACATAATGTGGATAACGAGAGAACGACTAAGAAGATATATGTGGCGATGTAAGAGGGACACTACTCCAATTCTTGGAACTTTTATATATATATATATATATATATATATATATATATATATATATATATATATATATATATATATATATATATATATATATATATAGAGCCTTGTCCGCCTCCGTAGTGTAATGGTCAGCACGCTCGGCTACCGTTCTGGAGGTCCCGGGTTCAATTCGAGGGGGGTAAAATAAATATGAGTGATTTTTTCACTGTTATATTTATTCAATATTACCATGGACTGATACCTGAAGCGGAGGGCTGATCACCTTAATAAATATATATATATATATATATATATATATATATATATATATATATATATATATATATATATATATATATATATATATATATATATATATATATATGGTTATTAGAAGCAATGTGTACTAGGTACACAACACCGGGAAGGGAGGGTTTAACGTATTTTTATTATAATTCTTTGAGCGATGACCACATCGCAATTAATACAAGTTTCGAAATTTTCTGATCAGAAATCATTCATGATTACCTACTGATGATGAAACCGCCCACAAATGGTGATCACTCATCACAGTCTCGAGACGGATAAGGCGCAATTGTCAAAAGTATTTCTGGATTCATTGATTTTTAAATTTAA
Source organism: Brachycentrus maculatus (assembly GCF_059751285.1). NCBI lineage: Eukaryota > Metazoa > Arthropoda > Insecta > Trichoptera > Brachycentridae > Brachycentrus > Brachycentrus maculatus. The sequence goes on along the minus strand of NW_028281280.1, from coordinate 471,799 downwards.
TTAATCAATTTTTAATCTATTCAAATTTTCACTAGTCACTATCCCGCGTTCAAATGGAAAAGTTTTCATTGATAAACACGCACATTTCCAATGTGCGTAATTTCACAATGCTTAAAAATTCATAACTAACTGAATAACCATCGCGCTGCTCCACGCAGGGAGGCAGAAATAATAGAATACCGCTCTGCATATATATATATATATATATATATATATATATATATATATATATATATATATATATATATATATATACAGTATCTACTCAATGAATTAGGGCCACGCAGAATTTCACGCAATTTCTCAATTCAAACAGGAATAACTCAGAGAAAACCTTAAATAAAACAACATTGAATTTTATTTACACATGAACACTTTATTACGCTTAAATTATGCATATATTTTCATATAAATATAGTTAGTATTTAGTATTTCCACCTTTGGCAGAAATAACTGCCTCAATTCTTTTTGGCATACTTAAAATGCACTGTTTTATTATGTTTTTTATTTCTTCGTCTTCTGACCAATTTTTTTGAATATTTTTTTTTTGACAGTCTACTGTCGGATTTGGAAATGAGTAAACCTTATTTTTTAACATGCTCCATACGTTTTCTATAGGATTAAGGTCCGGAGAATTTCCAGGCCAGGGGAGCAAAGGCAGATTTTTGTTAGACAAAATTTTTATTATTGATTTAGCCCGGTGGCAAGGTGCCCCATCCTGCATGAAGGTGTATGGACCTTCTGTTGGGTCGAGTGTATGGTAGAAGGGCAATAAAATTCGTTCGAGGACCTGCTTATAGGAATTTTGGTTCATTGTTCCTTCCACGAAAAACAACGGCCCAAGTAAATTGTTAATAATACATGACCATATCATTGTTGCAGGGGGGTGTTTGATAACTTTTACCACACAGGCCTCATTGTAACGTTCCATTGGTGCTCTCCTGACGAATCGACGGCTCTCTGTCACGGCTTCTAACCGGCACTCATCACTAAAGATGACCTGAAAAATAATGAAAATTTAAGTTTAATTCAAATATATAAGTTTATTTACTAAAATGATATGTTGAAAATTCAATTTAAATAAATACCTTTTTCCAATCATCTACCGAGTAATTTCGATGTAGCCTGGCCCATTTTAATCGATCCGCTTTCATTCGTGGTGTCAATTTTGGTACTTTTACAGGGCGCCTGCATTTCAGATTTACTTCGTAAAGACGTCGCCTCAGTGTTGATACCGATATATTTATACCCTCTTCTTCCAATTTTATTTTTAATGTTTTAACTGATGCACTACGGTTTTTTAACGCACTTTGAACGATTTTTCGATCAGTCCTCGGTGTTGATTTTCTAATCCTACGACAGTTCTTTCGCCGATTGCTGGAGGCGGGTGACTGATTTTTTATTGATTTTGAAATTCTGTCCACTGTTTGATGAGAAACGTTTTCTTTTTTTGAAATTTCTCTATTAGATAGTATTCCTAATTTCAGTAGCACTATAACACTAGACTTTTTTTCCTCAGAAATGTCTTTACTTTTTCCCATTTTGTCTTTTTCAAAAAAAACACTTGTGTTTACAAAAAAAATTATACTTTATGAACTAATATTAAAAATTAAGTTTTTTTCACAAGACACGATAACTATATAACCTCTCTGAACAAAACAATAACCAGAACTCAAGAAACTTCACTAATAAATAAGATAGGACTAATTTTTGAACTTTCAACTATCTGTCTACCTGTGCTAATTAGGGACCTTTCTCAGAAAAAGGGTTTTAAATTTTGTAAAGGCTTAAATAATCCAGGTATATTTTACATATTATTGAAGGTAATATACATGATATTAGATGTCAACAGAAAACTTAAAGTATTTATGTAAAATAAATATAATAATCCAAAAGATTTCAGAGTATTCAAAAAAATAATGGGTGGCCCTAATTCATTGAGTAGATACTGTATATATATATATATATATATATATATATATAAATATATATATATATATATATATATATATATATCACCATTGGAACATCTACCATACATGGTCTTGCCGCACTGAGAGATGGCATCCCGACTGCATCCAGTCTACTCTCATCCTTCCCAAACCATCCCGAGCCGCCTTCCTTAGTTTGCTGGATAGTGCTCATCTCAGCCTTGCACCCTTTCCTTATATCACCATTGGAACATCTACCATACATGGTCTTGCCGCACTGAGAGATGGCATCCCGACTGCATCCAGTCTACTCTCATCCTTCCCAAACCATCCCGAGCCGCCTTCCTTAGTTTGCTGGATAGTGCTCATCTCAGCCTTGCACCCTTTCCTTATATCACCATTGGAACATCTACCATACATGGTCTTGCCGCACTGAGAGATGGCATCCCGACTGCATCCAGTCTACTCTCATCCTTCCCAAACCATCCCGAGCCGCCTTCCTTAGTTTGCTGGATAGTGCTCATCTCAGCCTTGCACCCTTTCCTTATATCACCATTGGAACATCTACCATACATGGTCTTGCCGCACTGAGAGATGGCATCCCGACTGCATCCAGTCTACTCTCATCCTTCCCAAACCATGCCAAGCCGCCTTCCTTAGTTTGCTGGATAGTGCTCATCTCAGCCTTGCACCCTTTCCTTATATCACCATTGGAACATCTACCATACATGGTCTTGCCGCACTGAGAGATGGCGTCCCGACTGCATCTAGTCTACTCTCATCCTTCCCAAACCATCCCAAGCCGCCTTCCTTAGTTTGCTGGATAGTGCTCATCTCAGCCTTGCACCCTTTCCTTATATCACCATTGGAACATCTACCATACATGGTCTTGCCGCACTGAGAGATGGCATCCCGACTGCATCCAGTCTACTCTCATCCTTCCCAAACCATCCCAAGCCGCCTTCCTTAGTTTGCTGGACAGTGCTCATCTCAGCCTTGCACCCTTTCCTTATATCACCATTGGAACATCTACCATACATGGTCTTGCCGCACTGAGAGATGGCATCCCGACTGCATCCAGTCTACTCTCATCCTTCCCAAACCATCCCAAGCCGCCTTCCTTAGTTTGCTGGATAGTGCTCATCTCAGCCTTGCACCCTTTCCTTATATCACCATTGGAACATCTACCATACATGGTCTGCCGCACTGCGAGATGGCATCCCGACTGCATCCAGTCTACTCTCATCCTTCCCAAACCATCCCAAGCCGCCTTCCTTAGTTTGCTGGATAGTGCTCATCTCAGCCTTGCACCCTTTCCTTATATCACCATTGGAACATCTACCATACATGGTCTTGCCTCACTGAGAGATGGCATCCCGACTGCATCCAGTCTACTCTCATCCTTCCCAAACCATCCCAAGCCGCCTTCCTTAGTTTGCTGGATAGTGCTCATCTCAGCCTTGCACCCTTTCCTTATATCACCATTGGAACATCTACCATACATGGTCTTGCCGCACTGAGAGATGGCATCCCGACTGCATCCAGTCTACTCTCATCCTTCCCAAACCATCCCAAGCCGCCTTCCTTAGTTTGCTGGATAGTGCTCATCTCAGCCTTGCACCCTTTCCTTATATCACCATTGGAACATCTACCATACATGGTCTTGCCGCACTGAGAGATGGCATCCCGACTGCATCCAGTCTACTCTCATCCTTCCCAAACCATCCCAAGCCGCCTTCCTTAGTTTGCTGGATAGTGCTCATCTCAGCCTTGCACCCTTTCCTTATATCACCATTGGAACATCTACCATACATGGTCTTGCCGCACTGAGAGATGGCATCCCGACTGCATCCAGTCTACTCTCATCCTTCCCAAACCATCCCAACCCGCCTTCCTTAGTTTAACGATCTCATGAAAGACAACTTTTTTGATATATGACGTTGTTGAAAGGAGTGAGCGATGTGTAACTTATGTAGGTATGTAAGTTTTTTATTTTTTTTTATCAAAATATAAAATTTAAATTAATATCCGTTAAACTTATTTTCATCATTTTCAGTTTTCAGGATTGAAAAAATAATAACATTTTTTCATTTAGCGTTTGAATTAATGAGGGGTTTTCACCCAAACATCCATAGTCTTCTTCATCTTTGTTAAGATGCCATTATAACTCCTAAGTGGACCAACCAAGATTTGTAAGCAAAGCATTGGACACACTCAACATATTGTCAATAAAATAACCGAGCAAATAATGAGTTATATAAAACATTTAATATTTTTTTCAGGCGTTTCCCAGTATGTGAATAATTCGGGAAGGATCTTACATATATTTCACCCAACTCAACCAAAGATGCTGCCGGGAACTCGCATGTGAATGGAGGTATTAATTTTAGAGGATATATCGCTCACTCCTTTCAAGAACGTCATTTATCAAAAATTGTCAATTTTCATTTGTGCATGTTTTCGGAATGCCCAGAAAATATTCTATATCCCAGCAAAAGAGGCATATTTTTAATTTAACATTTACCCGCTACAGGGCAGAAAATGTTGTTTTTGCATTTTGAAGAAAAGGTATCATTTAATTATTTTTTTAAATAAACTAAATATATTTAAAATGGAGAAAAAACCTTCAGGTTTTACCTCAAAAGATCTGTGGCACAGTAAAAAGTTTAATAAGTGGCTTGATATTTATTTTTAATACATTGTGTTATATTTTTAAGCTTTAAAAACGTTCTCATGAAAAATCAAGTTTTTTGATTTATGACGTTCTTGAAAGGAGCGAGCGATATGTGTCGCCTACTTTCAAAATCCGCCAGATCCAATTTTATAAGATTTCAAAATAAATACTCTATCGGAATGCCAATTGTGGTTTTTATTGTTTAAAATACTTATATACTTGAAAACCCTGCTAAACAATACTTAAAAACAGCGTTGTATTTCAAATTCCGCTATATTCATGGAACTTACCTTCTGACCCGTATCGGCCAATCAGAGAGCGGGGATAGGTCAAAAATTAATATGACGTCATTATCGATTTGTCTCGTGTTTTTTTTTAATATTGAAAAAAAAATAATTTAAATGTTAAAATTTTCTATTTTATAATATTTTATCTAAAGATAGACAAATCTTTTAACCGGATCCACGCAGCTCGCATAACCGTGTGTTTTAACAAAACATGCCCCATACGCGGCTGACATAAGCGTTTGTGTTTTTACATTGCTCCAAGTTTCCAACCTCAGTTCAACTTGGAGGGATTTTTTCATGGTGTGAAACTTTGGATAAAATAATACGTCGATCCTTGGCCTTATGACATCTGTTGAAATATCTGACTAATAATTTGTAACATCACAAGGATAAATAAAAGAACAGATCCCTGATTTTTCTCAAGGTCGGTAATTATTCCGCGCCATAATCATGCCCTATATCTGTCTCACTCTCGACGCTACGCATCGCCAGTGGGTAAGAGTGACACACGATGCGTGCTTTGATTTATTTATGTTACGATCTAATTTGTTTATATTACGATATACTTCAAGAATAATGTGACACACGTGTATTATAGAGTACCAAAAAGGCACAATGAATCCCATTGAACGTTTTTGTTTAGGAAAATAAGTCGTTTCTTAACTAAATACATGATAAAAGTAATCATTTAAAACACGGCGAAATACCGCCGCGCACGGGCGTCTCTTAGGAACAAAGTTAACGCGGTTAAAAGGTTAAATTATATTAAAATTAAACACTTAAAATTGAACATTTTAATGTATGAGAGTCAAATGAGTGGTTCGTTTCCATAAATTGTTCAATTTTTTAATTTTAAATTATTACACTTTGTTACAAATAAAGGTCAAGTCATGAATAATTTAGAAAATTTAGAAATACAAAAAAATTAAAATTCAGATAAAACAATAATTAAAAATATACTGTTTCAAAATACGTCACCATTATTATCAATGTTTCCTTTTACAAAAAATGTTGTTCCTTAACCCCCCTCCCTATATTTATTAACCTATATATATATTATAATAAAACCCTTATCTTGATCGTTTACGCATAAGGAAAGGTGATCAGCCCTCCGCTTCAGGTACCAGTCCAGGGTAATATTGAATAAATATGACAGTGAAAAAATCGCTAATATTTATTTTACCCCCCTTGGGAATCGAACCCGGGACCTACAGAACGGTAGCCGAGCGTGCTGACCATTACACTACGGAGGCGGACATATATATGTATATATATATATATATATATATATATATATATATATATATATATATATATATATATATATATATATATATATATATATATATATATATATATATATATATATATATATATATATATATATATATATATATATATATATATATATATATATATATATATATATATATATATATATATATATATATATATATATATATATATATATATATATATATATATATATATATATATATATATATATATATATATATATATATATATATATATATATATATATATATATATATATATATATATATATATATATATATATATATATATATATATATATATATATATATATATATATATATATATATATATATATATATATATATATATATATCTATGTATATATATATAACCATGAGAAATTTTAGCAGTGTGGATTTCAAACATGGTAGAATGGTGAATGAATGTGACAGGTTGTAATCTCTGTAAATACCCAGATATCCGTATTCTTCTTCATCTGTGTTGATTTTATTTAAAATAATTCTGAAAATTATGTGTGGGGTTCTCAGAAGAAAGATAAAAATAGACTCTTTTTATTGAGTAGAATTTTTTTATTAGTATGTGAGGTCCGAATCCTGGATTATAATCACCTACATCGCTCACTCCTTTCAAGAACGTCACAATACATGGAATTAATAATAACAATAAAACCCTTATCCGCACCTTGGGGTGCACAGGGCACTGCGTCATATAAACGCAGTGTTATATTGATCGTTTTACGCATGAAGGAAAGGTGATCAGCCCTCCGCTTCAGGTACCAGTCCAGGGTAATATTGAAAAAATACAGCAGTGAAAAAATCACTTATATTTATTTTATTCCCGTTGGGAATCGAACCCGGGACCTACAGAACGGTAGCCGAGCGTGCTAAGTGTAATGGTCAGCATGCTCGCCTACCTTTCTAAAGGTCCCGGGTTCGATTCCCAGGGGGGTTTCAATGAATATAAGTGATTTTTTCACTGTAATATTTATTCAATATTACACTGGACTGGTACCTGAAGTGGAGGGCTGATCACCTTTCCTTCATGTGTAATCGATCGAGGTAACACTGCATTTATATGAAGCAGTGCCCTATGCACCATTGGGGTGCGGTAAGGGATTTATTATTATTATGTGAACAAGTATTTGGACACACTCAAAATGTTGTAAATAATTTAACTGTTCAAATTATAAGCTAAAATAACAAAAATGAAAATGTTTGTCCGCTTCCGTACTTCCGTAGTGTAATGGTCAGCACGCTCGGCTACCGTACTGGAGGTCCCGGGTTCGATTCCCAGGGGGGGGGATATAGTAAACATGGGTTTATTTTATCACTCTAATATATATTCAATATTACCCTGGACTGGTACCTGAAGCGGAGGGCTGATCACCTTTCTTTCATGCATTAACCATCAAGATGACACTGCGTTTATATGATGCAGTGCTCTATGCCCCATTGGGGTGCGGATAAGGGTTTAAAAATGAATATTTATTCAATATTACCCTGGACTGGTGCCTGAAGCAGAGGGCTGATCCTTCCCGTATTAACCATCAAGATGACACTGCGTTTATATGATACAGTGCTCTATGCCCCATTGGGGTGCGGATAAGGGTTTAAAAATGAATATTTATTCAATATTACCCTGGACTGGTGCCTGAAGCAGAGGGCTGATCCTTCCCGTATTAACCATCAAGATGACACTGCGTTTATATGATGCAGTGCTCTATGCCCCATTGGGGTGCGGATAAGGGTTTAAAAATGAATATTTATTCAATATTACCCTGGACTGGTGCCTGAAGCAGAGGGCTGATCCTTCCCGTATTAACCATCAAGATGACACTGCGTTTATATGATACAGTGCCCTATGCACCATTGGGGTGCGGATAAGGGTTTGAAAATGAATATTTATTCAATATTACCCTGGACTGGTGCCTGAAGCAGAGGGCTGATCCTTCCCGTATTAACCATCAAGATGACACTGCGTTTATATGATGGAGTGCTCTATGCCCCATTGGGGTGCGGATAAGGGTTTAAAAATGAATATTTATTCAATATTACCCTGGACTGGTGCCTGAAGCAGAGGGCTGATCCTTCCCGTATTAACCATCAAGATGACACTGCGTTTATATGATGGAGTGCTCTATGCCCCATTGGGGTGCGGATAAGGGTTTAAAAATGAATATTTATTCAATATTACCCTGGACTGGTGCCTGAAGCAGAGGGCTGATCCTTCCCGTATTAACCATCAAGATGACACTGCGTTTATATGATGGAGTGCTCTATGCCCCATTGGGGTGCGGATAAGGGTTTGAAAATGAATATTTATTCAATATTACCCTGGACTGGTGCCTGAAGCAGAGGGCTGATCCTTCCCGTATTAACCATCAAGATGACACTGCGTTTATATGATACAGTGCTCTATGCCCCATTGGGGTGCGGATAAGGGTTTGAAAATGAATATTTATTCAATATTACCCTGGACTGGTGCCTGAAGCAGAGGGCTGATCCTTCCCGTATTAACCATCAAGATGACACTGCGTTTATATGATACAGTGCTCTATGCCCCATTGGGGTGCGGATAAGGGTTTAAAAATGAATATTTATTCAATATTACCCTGGACTGGTGCCTGAAGCAGAGGGCTGATCCTTCCCGTATTAACCATCAAGATGACACTGCGTTTATATGATGGAGTGCTCTATGCCCCATTGGGGTGCGGATAAGGGTTTAAAAATGAATATTTATTCAATATTACCCTGGACTGGTGCCTGAAGCAGAGGGCTGATCCTTCCCGTATTAACCATCAAGATGACACTGCGTTTATATGATACAGTGCTCTATGCCCCATTGGGGTGCGGATAAGGGTTTAAAAATGAATATTTATTCAATATTACCCTGGACTGGTGCCTGAAGCAGAGGGCTGATCCTTCCCGTATTAACCATCAAGATGACACTGCGTTTATATGATGGAGTGCTCTATGCCCCATTGGGGTGCGGATAAGGGTTTGAAAATGAATATTTATTCAATATTACCCTGGACTGGTGCCTGAAGCAGAGGGCTGATCCTTCCCGTATTAACCATCAAGATGACACTGCGTTTATATGATGCAGTGCTCTATGCCCCATTGGGGTGCGGATAAGGGTTTAAAAATGAATATTTATTCAATATTACCCTGGACTGGTGCCTGAAGCAGAGGGCTGATCCTTCCCGTATTAACCATCAAGATGACACTGCGTTTATATGATACAGTGCTCTATGCCCCATTGGGGTGCGGATAAGGGTTTAAAAATGAATATTTATTCAATATTACCCTGGACTGGTGCCTGAAGCAGAGGGCTGATCCTTCCCGTATTAACCATCAAGATGACACTGCGTTTATATGATGCAGTGCTCTATGCCCCATTGGGGTGCGGATAAGGGTTTAAAAATGAATATTTATTCAATATTACCCTGGACTGGTGCCTGAAGCAGAGGGCTGATCCTTCCCGTATTAACCATCAAGATGACACTGCGTTTATATGATGGAGTGCTCTATGCCCCATTGGGGTGCGGATAAGGGTTTAAAAATGAATATTTATTCAATATTACCCTGGACTGGTGCCTGAAGCAGAGGGCTGATCCTTCCCGTATTAACCATCAAGATGACACTGCGTTTATATGATGGAGTGCTCTATGCACCATTGGGGTGTGGATAAGGGTTTTGATTTGATAATTGTGGATAATCCAGATTTGTGAGCAAGTATTTGGACACGCTAAAAATGTTGTATATAGGATAATTCATATTATTTTATGACATCTCATCAAAGATGAAGAAGAATATGGAAGTCTGGGCATTTACGGGGATGACGACCGCCATAGACTGGTTTAGGAAAACGCCCAGACTTCCATAGTCTTCTTCATCTTTGATGAGATGTCAAAAAATAATATGAGCTAGTAAGATATCAAATAGTCAATGATCACGTTTTTGTAAAAACATGCACAAGGTCACTTTCTCCTGTATGACTATGTTATATATAATATTCCCAGAGCAATTTCTATTTCTCATTTTGACACATCGCTCACTCCTTTCAAGAACGTCATAAATCAAAAAACTTGATTTTTCAGGAGAGCGTTTTTAATGTTTAAAAATATAACACAATGTATTAAAAATAAATATCAAGACACTTATTGAACTTTTTACTGTGCAACAGATCTTTTTAGGTAAAACCTGAAGGTTTTTTCTCCATTTGAAAAATATTTAGTATATTTCAAAAAATAATTAAACAATACCTTTTCTTCAAAATGCAATAACAACACTTTCTGCCCTGTAGCGGGTAAATATTAAGTTAAAAATATGCATCTTTTGCTGGGATATAGTACATTTTTTGGGCATACCGAAAACTTGCATAACTGAAAATTGACGATTTTTTATTTATGACGTTCTTGAAAGGAGTGAGCGACATGGGATTAAGGTGAACAACACAACGAAGGTTTGATAGTCCCTAGAATTAACAGTAAATATAGGAGTCCAGCACTGCAATATATCGTTACAAACATTTTTAATTTGTCACCGACGGAGGTTAGAGGTCAAAACAAAATATGGAACAAAGGCAAAATAAAGGAATGGGGAAATGATCAAGAGTTCATTTTATGAAAATTGTAAAATGTTTATATTCTTAATTTTTTTTCTTTTTTTGTGTGTATATTAGGTTAAAATCGTTGAAAACAATAAAAAATTTATGTAAAAAGAACTGCACCGACAAGACACACAAGGTGGCTTGGTCTCTTTATGTTGGGTCTCTGCAAAAGAAAAAAAAACTACTAAATATGTGTAAATTGCGATTTAAATAAATGTATACAAACAAAAAACAACATTTTGAGTGTGTCCAAATACTTAGCAAGTATTTGGACACACTCAAAATGTTGTAAATAAATTATCTGGTCAAATTATAAGCTTAATAATAAAAATGAAAATGGTATTTTCTGGCGTTTTTCATGTGTGTGATTATAATCCAGGATTCGGACCTCACATACTGATATAAGAGTTTCTGCTTGGTAAAAAAGCTTCTTTACATCTCACCAATAGATGTCTCTAGTGAAGTTCTAGTGATTCAAGAACAAGGTTTCTAAATTGGTTCATATATATATATAGAACTTCCAAGAATTTGAGTAGTGTGGTTGTCAATAATGGGTAGAATTGGTGAATGTAACACGTGTGTAAAGTGATCACTTAAACCAGCCTATGACGGTCGTCAGGCCCGTAAATGCCCAGACTTCCATATTCTTCTTCATCTTTGATGAGATGTCAAAAAATAATAACAAAAAACAAAACTAAACTGGAACACAAATAATAAAGTTACAGAAAAAAATTATTTTAAATAACCAAAACTAATACTAATACATGGCAAAATATAAAAACAATAAACAGGTATAATAAATAGGCAAAAGAAGCATATTTTAAAAGAAATAAAAGAAATAAATTTAAAAGAAAGAAAATATAAAAAACATCAAAATATAAAAAAGTCAAATGAGTGGTTCGTTTCCATAAATTGTTCAATTTTTTAATTTTAAATTATTACACTTTGTTACAAATAAAGGTCAAGTCATGAATAATTTAGAAAATTTAGAAATACAAAAAAATTAAAATTCAGATAAAACAATAATTAAAAATATACTGTTTCAAAATACGTCACCATTATTATCAATGTTTCCTTTTACAAAAAATGTTGTTCCTTAACCCCCCTCCCTATATTTATTAACCTATATATATATTATAATAAAACCCTTATCTTGATCGTTTACGCATAAGGAAAGGTGATCAGCCCTCCGCTTCAGGTACCAGTCCAGGGTAATATTGAATAAATATGACAGTGAAAAAATCGCTAATATTTATTTTACCCCCCTTGGGAATCGAACCCGGGACCTACAGAACGGTAGCCGAGCGTGCTGACCATTACACTACGGAGGCGGACATATATATGTATATATATATATATATATATATATATATATATATATATATATATATATATATATATATATATATATATATATATATATATATATATATATATATATATATATATATATATATATATATATATATATATATATATATATATATATATATATATATATATATATATATATATATATATATATATATATATATATATATATATATATATATATATATATATATATATATATATATATATATATATATATATATATATATATATATATATATATATATATATATATATATATATATATATATATATATATATATATATATATATATATATATATATATCTATGTATATATATATAACCATGAGAAATTTTAGCAGTGTGGATTTCAAACATGGTAGAATGGTGAATGAATGTGACAGGTTGTAATCTCTGTAAATACCCAGATATCCGTATTCTTCTTCATCTGTGTTGATTTTATTTAAAATAATTCTGAAAATTATGTGTGGGGTTCTCAGAAGAAAGATAAAAATAGACTCTTTTTATTGAGTAGAATTTTTTTATTAGTATGTGAGGTCCGAATCCTGGATTATAATCACCTACATCGCTCACTCCTTTCAAGAACGTCACAATACATGGAATTAATAATAACAATAAAACCCTTATCCGCACCTTGGGGTGCACAGGGCACTGCGTCATATAAACGCAGTGTTATATTGATCGTTTTACGCATGAAGGAAAGGTGATCAGCCCTCCGCTTCAGGTACCAGTCCAGGGTAATATTGAAAAAATACAGCAGTGAAAAAATCACTTATATTTATTTTATTCCCGTTGGGAATCGAACCCGGGACCTACAGAACGGTAGCCGAGCGTGCTAAGTGTAATGGTCAGCATGCTCGCCTACCTTTCTAAAGGTCCCGGGTTCGATTCCCAGGGGGGTTTCAATGAATATAAGTGATTTTTTCACTGTAATATTTATTCAATATTACACTGGACTGGTACCTGAAGTGGAGGGCTGATCACCTTTCCTTCATGTGTAATCGATCGAGGTAACACTGCATTTATATGAAGCAGTGCCCTATGCACCATTGGGGTGCGGTAAGGGATTTATTATTATTATGTGAACAAGTATTTGGACACACTCAAAATGTTGTAAATAATTTAACTGTTCAAATTATAAGCTAAAATAACAAAAATGAAAATGTTTGTCCGCTTCCGTAGTGTAATGGTCAGCACGCTCGGCTACCGTACTGGAGGTCCCGGGTTCGATTCCCAGGGGGGGGGATATAGTAAACATGGGTTTATTTTATCACTCTAATATATATTCAATATTACCCTGGACTGGTACCTGAAGCGGAGGGCTGATCACCTTTCTTTCATGCATTAACCATCAAGATGACACTGCGTTTATATGATGCAGTGCCCTATGCACCATTGGGGTGTGGATAAGGGTTTGAAAATGAATATTTATTCAATATCACCCTGGACTGGTGAATGAAGCCGAGGGCTGATCACCTTTCCTTCCTGTATTAACCATCAAGATGACACTGCGTTTATATGATGCAGTGCTCTATGCCCCATTGGGGTGCGGATAAGGGTTTAAAAATGAATATTTATTCAATATTACCCTGGACTGGTGCCTGAAGCAGAGGGCTGATCCTTCCCGTATTAACCATCAAGATGACACTGCGTTTATATGATACAGTGCTCTATGCCCCATTGGGGTGCGGATAAGGGTTTGAAAATGAATATTTATTCAATATTACCCTGGACTGGTGAATGAAGCCGAGGGCTGATCACCTTTCCTTCCTGTATTAACCATCAAGATGACACTGCGTTTATATGATGCAGTGCTCTATGCCCCATTGGGGTGCGGATAAGGGTTTAAAAATGAATATTTATTCAATATTACCCTGGACTGGTGCCTGAAGCAGAGGGCTGATCCTTCCCGTATTAACCATCAAGATGACACTGCGTTTATATGATACAGTGCTCTATGCCCCATTGGGGTGCGGATAAGGGTTTGAAAATGAATATTTATTCAATATTACCCTGGACTGGTGAATGAAGCCGAGGGCTGATCACCTTTCCTTCCTGTATTAACCATCAAGATGACACTGCGTTTATATGATGCAGTGCTCTATGCCCCATTGGGGTGCGGATAAGGGTTTAAAAATGAATATTTATTCAATATTACCCTGGACTGGTGCCTGAAGCAGAGGGCTGATCCTTCCCGTATTAACCATCAAGATGACACTGCGTTTATATGATGGAGTGCTCTATGCCCCATTGGGGTGCGGATAAGGGTTTAAAAATGAATATTTATTCAATATTACCCTGGACTGGTGCCTGAAGCAGAGGGCTGATCCTTCCCGTATTAACCATCAAGATGACACTGCGTTTATATGATGGAGTGCTCTATGCACCATTGGGGTGTGGATAAGGGTTTTGATTTGATAATTGTGGATAATCCAGATTTGTGAGCAAGTATTTGGACACGCTAAAAATGTTGTATATAGGATAATTCATATTATTTTATGACATCTCATCAAAGATGAAGAAGAATATGGAAGTCTGGGCATTTACGGGGATGACGACCGCCATAGACTGGTTTAGGAAAACGCCCAGACTTCCATAGTCTTCTTCATCTTTGATGAGATGTCAAAAAATAATATGAGCTAGTAAGATATCAAATAGTCAATGATCACGTTTTTGTAAAAACATGCACAAGGTCACTTTCTCCTGTATGACTATGTTATATATAATATTCCCAGAGCAATTTCTATTTCTCATTTTGACACATCGCTCACTCCTTTCAAGAACGTCATAAATCAAAAAACTTGATTTTTCAGGAGAGCGTTTTTAATGTTTAAAAATATAACACAATGTATTAAAAATAAATATCAAGACACTTATTGAACTTTTTACTGTGCAACAGATCTTTTTAGGTAAAACCTGAAGGTTTTTTCTCCATTTGAAAAATATTTAGTATATTTCAAAAAATAATTAAACAATACCTTTTCTTCAAAATGCAATAACAACACTTTCTGCCCTGTAGCGGGTAAATATTAAGTTAAAAATATGCATCTTTTGCTGGGATATAGTACATTTTTTGGGCATACCGAAAACTTGCATAACTGAAAATTGACGATTTTTTATTTATGACGTTCTTGAAAGGAGTGAGCGACATGGGATTAAGCTGAACAACACAACGAAGGTTTGATAGTCCCTAGAATTAACAGTAAATATAGGAGTCCAGCACTGCAATATATCGTTACAAACATTTTTAATTTGTCACCGACGGAGGTTAGAGGTCAAAACAAAATATGGAACAAAGGCAAAATAAAGGAATGGGCAAATGATCAAAAGTTCATTTTATGAAAATTGTAAAATGTTTATATTCTTAATTTTTTTTCTTTTTTTGTGTGTATATTAGGTTAAAATCGTTGAAAACAATAAAAAATTTATGTAAAAAGAACTGCACCGACAAGACACACAAGGTGGCTTGGTCTCTCTATGTTGGGTCTCTGCAAAAGAAAAAAAACTACTAAATATGTGTAAATTGCGATTTAAATAAATGTATACAAACAAAAAACAACATTTTGAGTGTGTCCAAATACTTAGCAAGTATTTGGACACACTCAAAATGTTGTAAATAAATTATCTGGTCAAATTATAAGCTTAAATAATAAAAATGAAAATGGTATTTTCTGGCGTTTCTCATGTGTGTGATTATAATCCAGGATTCGGACCTCACATACTGATATAAGAGTTTCTGCTTGGTAAAAAAGCTTCTTTACATCTCACCAATAGATGTCTCTAGTGAAGTTCTAGTGATTCAAGAACAAGGTTTCTAAATTGGTTCATATATATATATAGAACTTCCAAGAATTTGAGTAGTGTGGTTGTCAATAATGGGTAGAATTGGTGAATGTAACACGTGTGTAAAGTGATCACTTAAACCAGCCTATGACGGTCGTCAGGCCCGTAAATGCCCAGACTTCCATATTCTTCTTCATCTTTGATGAGATGTCAAAAAATAATAACAAAAAACAAAACTAAACTGGAACACAAATAATAAAGTTACAGAAAAAAATTATTTTAAATAACCAAAACTAATACTAATACATGGCAAAATATAAAAACAATAAACAGGTATAATAAATAGGCAAAAGAAGCATATTTTAAAAGAAATAAAAGAAATAAATTTAAAAGAAAGAAAATATAAAAAACATAAAGTAAAAACAATATTTTATTTATTGTTTCGGCATTAACTTTGTGGTAAGACATCGCTCACTCTTTTCAAGAACGTCGTACATAAATCAAAATGCGTGATTTTTCAGGAGAACGTTTTTAAAGTTTAAAAATATAACACAATGTATTAAAAATAAATCAAGCCACTTATTGAACTTTTTACTGTGCAACAGATCTTCTAAGGTAAAACCTGAAGGTTTTTTTTCCATTTGAAAAGTATTTAGTATATTTAAAAAAATAATTAAACAACCTTTTCTTCAAAATGCAAAAACAACATTTTCTGCCCTGTAGCGGGTAAATATTAAGTTAAAAATATGCCTCTTTTACTGGGATATAGTATCTTTTCTGGGCATTCCGAAAACATGCACAACTGAAAATTGACGATTTTTGATTTATGACGTTCTTGAAAGGAGTGAGCGACATGTTATAATGATTAAAGAAAACACTTGTTTTATTCAATCATTAAAAGTAAAAACAAAATAAGAAAATATGACTAAGCACTACATATATACATGGCAAAACATGGCCATATTAATACCTTCCGGGATCGAAAAGGTTCACGGGTGATTTACGTAAACAGCGAGTTGCTCGTGAAGCTGGGCAGCTGCGTGACGGTCCTCCGGAAGTCGCTGACGTCGCAGCAGAGGACGTACCCCATGCCGATGTTGTCCGTGCGCCAGCTCAGCCAGCTGAAGGCGGAGTTGCCGGCGCAGCGGTCCGTGCAGAAGGCCAGCGCCTTGGCCTCTGCCAGGCTCACGTGGGGGTTGTTCAGCCCGAGGAAGGCGGTGGCCTTGTTGGTGGACGGTTCGTGGACGACCTGGTCACAAAATCAAATTACTCTCTCCACTGATGTGTAAAGGCAACTCGTAACTCAAGTTGCAGCTGTTTGGCGTAACAAAGCTATATATATAAATAAATATATATATATATATATATATATATATATATATATATATATATATATATATATATATATATATATATATATATATATATATATATATTATATATATATATATATATATATATATATATATATATATATATATATATATATATATATATATAAATTTATATATATATATTTACATATATATTGTCTGCCTGTATATCTCATCTTTGATGAGATGCTAAAAATAATATGAAAATAACTCCTGTAATTGGAGATAATCCAGATTTTGTGAACAAGTATTTGGACACACTTAAAATGTTGTAAATAAATTATCTGGTCAAATTATAAGCTTAAATAATAAAAATGAAAATGGTATTTTCTGGCGTTTCTCATGTGTGTGATTATAATCCAGGATTCGGACCTCACATACTAATATAAGAATTTCTGCTTAGTAAAAAGCTTCTTTACATCTCACTAATAGATGTCTCTAGTGAAGTTCTAGTGATTCATGAACAAAATTTCTAAATTGGTTTGTATATATAGAACTTCTAAGAATTTGAGTAGCGTGGTTGTCAAAAATGGGTAGAATTGGTGAATGTTACACGTGTGTAAAGTGATCACTTAAACCAGCCTATGACGGTCGTCAACCCCGTAAATGCCCAGACTTCCATGTTCATTTTGTGAACAATATATATATATATATAAATATGTATATATATATATATATATATATATATATATATATATATATATATATATATATATATATATATATATATATATATATATATACTGCTCTAACCATTCTCTCCACATGGCCACACCATCTCATAGACCCAACTATACCAAGAATAGTAGTTACCTTGTAGAACCAGAGTGGAACTGGGATTTTGTTGTTAGAAGGGCTCAAGTAAATGTTTCTCATGGCCCCACCACTGTTTCGGAGCTGCATGACACCCCAAGTCCCTGTGTACACCTTCGTCCTTGCTCCGAGAGCGCCGATCCTGGTTCGGAGGTTCTGTAAGCAAATTCATGCAGTCAGATACAAAATATCTTCATATAAAATAAAGAGTAACAGACATTAATAGGAAGGTAGAGGAAAGCCAATAGAGATGGTATGGGCATATAGGAGCATGTCGTACACCAGGCAATAGCAATGGATCTTCCTCAAAAGATATCTAGACCAAAAATTTCATGGATGCTACAAAGAGAGAACATGGCTTGAATGCATGGCCTAGGTGACATTGTATATGACAGAAGGACCTACAGCCTGACGACGGGGAGAGCTGATCCCAGCAGTATACAAAGACGACAAGTTGGGATGGAGCCAAGAAGAAGAAAAGGCTACCAGACACACTGTTACACACAGCCAAGCCTTCAACCGCTTCTATTACCAACCGCAGATCCTTTCTTCACTCATTTGATCCACATGTCCAAACCATCCCAAGCCGCCTTCCTTAGTTTGCTGGATAGTGCTCATCTCAGCCTTGCACCCTTTCCTTATATCACCATTTGGAACATCTACCATACATGGTCTTGCCGCACTGCGAGATGGCATCCCGACTGCATCCAGTCTACTCTCATCCTTCCCAAACCATCCCAACCCGCCTTCCTTAGTTGTCTGGATAGTGCTCATCTCAGCCTTGCACCCTTTCCTTATATCACCATTTGGAACATCTACCATACATGGTCTTGCCGCACTGCGAGATGGCATCCCGACTGCATCCAGTCTACTCTCATCCTTCCCAAACCATCCCAAGCCGCCTTCCTTAGTTTGCTGGATAGTGCTCATCTCAGCCTTGCACCCTTTCCTTATATCACCATTGGAACATCTACCATACATGGTCTTGCCGCACTGAGAGATGACATCCCGGCTGCATCCAGTCTACTCTCATCCTTCCCAAACCATCCCAACCCGCCTTCCTTAGTTTGCTGGATAGTGCTCATCTCAGCCTTGCACCCTTTCATTACATCACCATTGGAACATCTACCATACATGGTCTTGCCGCACTGAGAGATGGCATCCCGACTGCATCCAGTCTACTCTCATCCTTCCCAAACCATCCCAACCCGCCTTCCTTAGTTTGCTGGATAGTGCTCATCTCAGCCTTGCACCCTTTCATTACATCACCATTGGAACATCTACCATACATGGTCAGGATGAAGAAAGCAGTTATGCTAATACCTGTTCCAGGGTGTTCCAGTTGCCTCCATTGAACGGCTGCCACTGTGGGGCGCAGTTGATGAACGTGAAGGTGGCTCTCTGCGCTGGCGAGAAGACGTAGTCGCTCTTGGCCGCCAGATGGCCCCTGGCCAGGAAGTAGGTTGTGTTCACATACTGGTTGGACATGCCAGACCCTAGTATGGTGTCCATAGCTGCTTTCTGCGAGTTCTGCGTGTACAGGTTGTCCACGCTGAGTCCGGGATAGAAGGCACCCTCTGAAATAAAGAGTTCCTGTATCAGCGACTCACCCCTTCTGACTTCTACACTCCTGACCCTGGCATACAGTCCTAGCTTCTAGCCATACATGCTATGTAGACTCTCGGGCCTACTCTCCCATATGTACTGCTCTAACTATACCCCCCACATGGCTACACCATCTCATAGACCCTTGATCTTCCCAACTATACCTGCCTCAGCTGCACACCCCTTCTGACTTCTGCACTCCTGACCCTGGCATACAGTCCTAGCTTCTAGCCATACATGCTATGTAGACTCTCGGGCCTACTCTCCCATATATACTGCTCTAACTATACCCCCCACATGGCTACACCATCTCATAGACCCTTGATCTTCCCAACTATACCTGCCTCAGCTGCACGCCCCTTCTGACTTCTGCACTCCTGACCCTGGCATACAGTCCTAGCTTCTAGCCATACATGCTATGTAGACTCTCGGGTCTACTCTACCATATATACTGCTCCAACCATTCTCTCCACATGGCCATACCATCATAGAGACCTTTGATCTTCCTAGCTACATATGTCGCAGCTGCATGTTCCCTATGATTTCTCCATTCCTAACCCTGGCACACAGTACTATCTTCCAGACATACATGCTTTACACATATAAATATAAAATACATTACGTGAGAATGATGGACGAGCCACATTCGACATGGATACAGAGTTCTCCAGAGTCTGGTCATAGACGACATAGAACACTTCTGCCTTGGTTTCATGAAAACAGCTGTTGAGGATGGAATGGGTTCTTCCACCGGCTGTCAGTCCAACGCTGATGAGGGTTCCTCCATCCACGCATGTTCCAACGCGAGATTCCGCATACGTAGAATGCGAAGCGCACCCAATGGAGTTGAAGGCAGCTGTACTGGGCAGCCAGCCTGCACTGGTGAATGAGGTGCCTCCACTGCACTTGACAGCCTACAAGAGAATGAAATGTTTATTCAATATCTCATATCTAACATACACTGTCGCACCATTCAGGGAGTAGTCTGACCTCCCTGTGCTCCCTTACACTCTGCACTGCAGGTACATCTACCGTACACTGTTCTACCATTCAGGGAGTAGCCTGACCTCCATTCAGCGGGCAGTGCTCCCTTACACTCTGCACCCATTCCGACTGCAGGTACATCTACCGTACACTGTTCTACCATTCAGGGAGTAGTCTGACCTCCATTCAGCGGGCAGTGCTCCCTTACAGTCTGCACCCATTCCGACTGCAGGCACATCTACCGTACACTGTTCTACCATTCAGGGAGTAGTCTGACCTCCATTCAGCGGGCAGTGCTCCCTTACACTCTGCACCCATTCTGACTGCAGGTACATCTACCGTACACTGTTCTACCATTCAGGGAGTAGCCTGACCTCCATTCTGCGGGCAGTGCTCCCTTACAGTCTGCACCCATTCCGACTGCAGGCACATCTACCGTACACTGTTCTACCATTCAGGGAGTAGTCTGACCTCCATTCAGCGGGCAGTGCTCCCTTACACTCTGCACCCATTCCGACTGCAGGTACATCTACCGTTCACTGTTCTACCATTCAGGGAGTAGTCTGACCTCCATTCAGCGGGCAGTGCTCCCTTACAGTCTGCACTTATTTCAAAATCCTTTACTTACGGCTTCAACGGGTCTTGATGTAGTTGAGGAGTGACTCAGCCCGTTTCCAGGGCATGCCATGGTTATAGTCTGCCCGTCAGTGAATGCGATGGATCCCGTGTTTCCAGTCGGCATGAGCAAAGTGGTTCCTGACGCATAGATCGGCTGCGGCTCAGTCAGACTGGATACAGTCACCGAGCAAGGAGCTGGAAATAGATGTTCATGAACAATCTAATTAGGTACAAAGTATGCGGTGGTACAAAAGCTGTAGATAAAGTAATTTGATCAAACCCTTATCCGCACTCCAATGGTGCATAGGGTGCACTATTTGATATCTTACTAGCTTAATATTGCCCTGAAAACATCCCAAAGGATTTTAAACTTGGAAGTATAATATATTGACTTGTTAAAAATGACTAACTGCATTAATGTTTATTTTGTTGCCAAACAAAAGTGACTTAAATGGTCCTCCTGAACATTTTACGCTTTGTTAGTAGGTCACTTTCTCCTGTACGATTATATATTTATATATATATATATATATATATATATATATATATATATATATATATATATTGTATATATATGTGTGTGTGTGTGTGTGTATTTCAAGTGACGCAGTTTATAAGATAAATTGGTATTAGAGGCTTTGGCCTCTTCATTCTGTTTTGATTTGAAAAATAGATAAAATGTCTGTGTAATAATTAATGGATTTGAGTAGATAAGATAAATAATTTATGTAATGTGACATTACATAAATATTATGCATATTATATTCAAGATTTGTACTGACATTTCTTGGTGGAACTGCCTTTTATATAATAAAATAACAATTATGTACCCTAGAACGGGGCTTGAACTTTGATGCGTTACTTGAGCCCAGTTGAATATAAAATTAAAAAATTAAAAAAGACGGAGAAAAAGTACACTCACCCTTCTCATCGATGTCTCCAGCCAAATTCGGCCTCTCTTCATTCTGTCTGAAGAGCCAAAAGTCCAAGTAGTCTTCGAACTCGTCCTCGGACATCCTCCACACCAGGTCCTCAGGAGTCGGCAGGCTTTGGAAGGCCACTCCGGCCAAATTCAAGTCCTTGACGATCTCCGGTACATCGTAGGCTCTCGCCGCTACCAGAAACGCGAGCAGGATGAAGCAATTCCTCTTCCACATTCTGGTCATCGTCTTCAGAGTTCTTCAAACTTTGCAGACAGGTCAAGGGATGGATGCCCTATGTTTTTCAACTCCTAAATATATTTTTTTAACTGTTTCGCTTAGTTTTATGCTTCGACTGCACTGATCAATGTTTTATCTACGTATTATATACTTGGTAAAAGATTGTCTAATCATGATATTGATAACGCAATCAATTAATATATTTTTCATAATTCCATATGCGATTTTTTTAAATGTTAATATAAATATCACCTTTTTGACATGCCAGCTAATCATGCGCCTAACACACTGTTTTCACAGACGTCTTTGTTTTTGTAATATTTTATTCATTCGAACCCACGGATAGATCATTTGGACAATAGACGAAAAACACATCGCTCACTCCTTTCAAGAACGTCACAAATCAAAAAACTCGATTTTTCAGTAGAACGTTTTTAAAGTTTAAAAATATAATACAATGTATTAAAAATAAATATCAAGCCACTTTTTGAACTTTTTACTGTGCAACAGGTCTCTTTAGGTAAAACCTGAACGTTTTTTCTCCATTTGAAAAACATGAAGTATATTTTAAATAAAGAATTAAACAATACCTTTTCTTCAAAATGCAAAAACAACACTTTCTGCCCTGTAGCGGGTAAATATTATGTTGAAAATATGCCGCTTTTGCTGGGATATAGTACATTTTCTAGGCATTCCGAAAACATGCACAACTAAAAATTGACAATTTTTGATTTATGACGTTCTTGAAAGGGGTGAGCGATATGGGAAACTTACAGTTTTAGATTCACTGTGCCTTTCCAAAAAAGAGACTGAGCTCTTGTGCTTGGAGAGGGACTTACACTCAAGGTTTAATGTTTTATATAATAATGGTATAATAGTCCCTTTTTATATTTTTTTTTCATGATTTATATGTAATGGGGATTGATTTTTTCCATAAGAATTTTCATATCTTCTATTTTTTAAATTTCTTTAGGGAGTTTATTGAAATATTTAATCCCCAAATATTTAAAGTTTTGTTAAAATTGTCTAGTATTACATTTTGGAGTTGAAAAATCATTTAAGAATCTCGAAGATAAACTTTTTTAAATTCAAACATTTGTCACCCATTGTTGGGTAATATATCCAAAATAAAACATGGTTTTTGTTGGATTGAATTCTACATTTATTTATGTATATGCTAATACGTGACGCGTTTCCTCTTCTTAGGACATTATCAAACACTGTGTTTGATAATGTCCTAAGAAGAGGAAACGCGTCACGTATTAACATATACATAAATATATAATGTATTGTAATTTAGCTGGGATATAGTACATTTTCTGGGCATTCCCAAAACATGCACAACTGAAAATTGACGACTTTTGATATATAACATTGTTGAAAGGAGTGAGCATGGTATAAATTTTTCCGGGATTTTCCGGTGCTAATTTTATTGAAATCCATTTTGAGTGAACTGATTTGATGATAAAAGCTTATCAAATGACTGATTGATCTTGACAATGATTGATCCGTTATTTGTACGAATTGGTTATTTTTTTTGATTTGGGAGTTACATTTATTATTTGCCTTGCTTATTTTGTCCGCCCCCGTAGTGGTCAGCACGCTCGGCTACCGTACTGGAGGTCCCGGGTTCAATCCCCAGGGGGGGTCAAATAAATATAAGTGATTTTTTCACTCTAATATATATATATATATATTCAATATTACCTTGGACTGGTACCGGAAGCGGAGGGCTGATCACCTTTCCTTCATGTGTTAACAATCAAGATAACACTGCGTTTATATGATGCAGTGCCCTATGCACCATCGGGTGTAGATGAGGGTTTGAATGAATTATGACTAACTAAACTAACTAACCATCACGCCGCTTTCCGCAGGGGTAGGCAGAGAGAATAGAATAGAACGCCACTCCACTCTGTCCTTGCAAACATTCTCCGCCTCTTCCACGTTCATGCATTTCCTCAACATACCCGCTGATTGTTTCGACTCCTAACCTGACCGCTCTCAAGTATTTGGCATACCTGAACATGCCAAGTTTTTCTCGGTAATCCTCTGCTCCTTTTTCTAATTAAATTCGCCTCATAAATTTGTTTTACCGTTCTTTCCTCACTCATTCGTTCCACATGTCCAAACCATCTCAACACACCTTTCTTAATTTTATCGATAATGCTTGTCTCAGCCTTGCATTCCTTCCTTATTTCACTATTCGAACATCTATCATACATCGCTTGCTTATAATGTACAAGGTTTATAGATCATTAAGCGGATTTTTGTTTCTTCTAGCTAATTCAATATGTTTTAATTTGAATCTGTGTTGGGAACAGGAGGGATAATCTAGTGTGGACCAGTCGGGAACTTGTTAGCATTTGCTCATTGCTGGGAGGAAACCACGTTGCACTCCTCAGGAGAAGCCGCTCACAGAGACTGCTGACTGTCCTCAACAGGCCTCCCGTTCCACTAGAAGAGGGTTCAGCATTTTGTGTCCTAGCTTGGTTTATGCTACCAATGTCCTTCGCTAGTTTTATCATGTATAATACCATCTCTCATGACAATTCCTTATAAACTAGCACGGATCCGATCCACAGGGCCTGCAAGGCGCTTTAAGCTGTTGTCCTAACTTGGTATTGGAATTGGGAAAGGGGTGAGGGAGAGAGGGAGAGCCGAGAGAGGGAGAGAAGAATGTAAAAAAAAGAAAATGAATTTTTCTCTGTAATATTTATTCAATATTACCCTGGACTGGCATCTGAAGCGGAGGGCTGATCACCTTTCCTTCGTGTGTTAACGATCAAGATCACACTGCGTTTTTATGATGCAGTTCCCAGTGCGCCATTGGGGTGTGGGTAAGGGTTTGAATGATAAAAAAGGAGTAAATGTTTGTATGCATCGCTCACTCCTTTCAAGAACGTCATAAATCAAAAACCGTTCATTTGCAGTTGAGCATGTTTTCAGAATGCATAGAAAATATACTATATCCCAGTAAAAGAGGCATATTTTTAAACTTAATATTTACCCGCTACAGGGCAGAAAGTTTTTGCATTTTGAAGAAAAGGTATTATTTAAATATTTTTTTAAATATACTAAATATTTTTTAAATGCAGAAAAAACCTTCAGGTTTTACCTAAAAAGATCTGTTGCACAGTAAAAAGTTCAATTAGTCGCTTGATATTTATTTTGAATATATTGTATTATATTTTTAAACTTTAAAAACGTTCTCCAGAAAAATCAAGTTTTTTTATTTACGACGTTCTTGAAAGGAGTGAGCGACATGTGTTATAGTGTAGTGGTTAGCGCGCTAGGTTACCATGCTGGAGGTCCCGGGTTCGATTCCAAAGAGGGTCAAAATAAATATTAGTGATTTCTCAGTCTAATATTTATTTAATATGACCCTGGACTGGTACCGGAAGGCTGATCACCTTTCCTTTGTGTATTCAACGATCAAGATAACACTGCTTCTATACGATGCAGTGCCCTATGCACCATCGTGGTGCGGATAAGGGTTAGAAGAAGAATTCTATTAAACTATGACCCTGTGCGCCTGCTAGGGGCCGGGCGGGGTGTACGATGGGAATACCCTTATGAGATTGATACAAGGGAGACTGCACACACTTATCCTTGTACTGTCACAGCGACCTGTTGAATAAACAGATTTCATCCTAATTACGAGTTATTATTACCGATACCCGAGCCCCGTAATAAATCGCTCACTCCTTTCAAGAAAGTCAGTTAAGAAAGAAATTTTCAGTTATGCATGTTTTCGGAATGCCAAGAAAATGTACTATATCCCAGCAAAAGCGGCATATTTTTAACTTAATATTTACCCGCTACAGGGCAGAAAGTGTAGTTTTTGCATTTTGAAGAAAAGGTATTGTTTAATTATTTTTTTAAATATACTTAATTTTTTTTCATATGGAGAAATAACCTTCAGGTTTTACCTAAAAAGATCTGTTGCACAGTAAAAAGTCCAGTAAGAGCCTTGATATTTATTTTTAATACTTTGTATTATATTTTTAAACTTTAAAAACGTTCTCCTGAAAAATCAAGTTTGTTGATTTATGACGTTCTTGAAAGGAATGAGCGAAATGTCCATTTTCATATTATTTTTTGACATCTCATTAAAGATGAAGAAGAATATGGAAGTCTGGGCATTTACGGGGCTGACGACCGTCATAGGCTGCTTTATGTGATCACTTTACACACGTGTAACATTCACCAATTCCACCCATTATTGACAACCACACTACTCAAATTCTTGGAAGTTCTTTATATATGAACCAATTTTGAAACATGATTCTTGAATCACTAGAACTTCACTAGAGACATCTATTGGTGAGATGAAAAGCAGCTTTTTACTGAGCAGAAACTCTTTTATTAGTATGTGAGGTCCGAATCCTGGATTTCACCAATTCCACCCATTATTGACAACCACACTACTCAAATTCTTGGAAGTTCTTTATATATGAACCAATTTTGAAACCTTGTTCTTGAATCACTAGAACTTCACTAGAGACATCTATTGGTGAGATGAAAAGAAGCTTTTTACTAAACAGAAATTCTTATATTAGTATGTGAGGTCCGAATCCTGGATTATAATCACACACATGAGAAAATAACTCCTGTAATTGGAGATAATCCAGATTTTGTGAACAAGTATTTGGACACACTCAAAATGTTGTAAATGTTGTATTTATTTTGATGTAAATAAAACAGGACTAAATGTTTGTATATATATATTTATTTTGATGTAAATAAAACAGGACTAAATGTTTGTATATATATTTATTTACATATAAATAAAACAGGACTAAATGTTTGTATATATATTTATTTACATATAAATAAAACAGGACTAAATGTTTGTATATATATTTATTTTCATATAAATAAAACAGGACTAAATGTTTGTATATATATTTATTTTGATGTAAATAAAACAGGACTAAATGTTTGTATATATATTTATTTTGATGTAAATAAAACAGGACTAAATGTTTGTATATATATTTATTTTCATATAAATAAAACAGGATTTTCTATAAATATAGTCAGATATTTAAATTTTATCAGTGAAACTACTTTTCAATCATTATTTCTTATTTCTTATTTATAAACTTACACTAGTATAATATAATTATATTTCAAAGGCTAGTCATGATACTACGATACGTCAATTTACTTTGCCGAAAATCATACTTCAACGTGGGCTATTTAAAATGTGCACTGGGTTTGGGCTGTGTAAGGTTGGGTACCTGTCTGTCTGGCAATGCCTAATATTTATACGGTGAATGAGTTATGTACCTCTTTGTTTGCCAATGCCTGATATATTCATAAGAGTTAGGTACCTGTTTGTCTGTCAATGGATAGTATTTATGAAGTGAATGAGTTAGGTACCTTTCTGTCAATGGCTTATATTTATACGGCGAATGAGATAGGTACCTTTCTGTCAATAGCTAGTATTTATATAGTGAATGAGTTAGGTACCTCTTTGTTTGCCAACGCCTGATATTCACAAGAGTTAGGTACCTGTTTGTCTGTCAATGGATAGTATTTATGAAGTGAATGAGTTAGGTACCTTTCTGTCAATAGCTAGTATTTATATAGTGAATGAGTTAGGTACCTTTTTGTTTGCCAACGCCTGATATTCACAAGAGTTAGGTACCTGTTTGTCTGTCAATGGAATTTATTTATTGAGTGAATGAGTTAGGTACCTTTCTGTCAATGGCTAGTATTTAGATAGTGAATGAGTTAAGTACCTTTCTATCAATGGCTGGTGAAAGAGTTAGGTACCGGTCGGTCTGTCAATGGATAGTTTTTATACAGTGAATGAGTTAGGTACCTTTCTTTCAATGTCTAATATTTATATAATGAATGAGTTAGGTACCTGTCTGTCCGTTAATGGGTGATATTTATACAGATAAAGAGTTAGGTACCTCTCTCTTTGCCAATGGGTGATATTCATAAAGAGAATGAGTCAGGTACCTGTCTGTCTGTCAATGGCTGATATTTATTTATACAGTGAATGAGTTAGTACCTGTCTGTCTGCCAATGCCTGTTATTTATTTATACAGAGAATGAGTTAGGTACCCATATGTCTTTCAATGCCTGTTATTTATTTATACGGTGAATGAGTGAGATACCTGTATATCTGTCAATGGCTGTTATTTATACAGAGAAAGAGTTAGGCACTCCATTATATGTTGAATTTTAGCCAAAGACACTCGGCAGATGAGTCAATGACAATATTTAATTTTTATACTGTAGCATTATCAAATATTTTTCTAAAAATAAATAAATAAAAAATCGTGAATAAACCGTATTCATCTTAAAATAACATAAGTTTAAATACAACAAAAAAATACATGATAATTTAATTCCGTTGTTTGTCTTACAACTAGTACAGTAATAGAATCGTATGTTCCCAAGGGATGGAAAGGAGAGTACATACTCGGAGCAATGAAACCAGTCTACTAATGTGTGAAGGCAACTAGCCGTAACTCGAGTTGCGGCTGTTTGGCGTAACACGGCCCAAAGCATTCTTATACCTGGCCTCTATCATATACACTCACAGATTTTGCTCTATCTCTTTCCTCTACCGAGATATTCACTATCCAAATAGCCGCAAAATTGTATTAATTTGATACATGTTTTGGCAAAAACCATCACTTTAAGTTAGCTATAAACTCATTTATCTCAAAACTACTGTTTTAAACTTGCGGCTATTTGCCTTTGCACATTAGTCTAGCTGGTGCACTAGCTAAGCACTAGGGAGTCCTGGTGCCAACCTTAGCGTACGGGAGCGTAGCGTGGAACAGGATGGAAGCAGACTAAATGCAGTCGGGATGCCATCTCTCAGTGCGGCAAGACCATGTATGGTATATGTTCCAATGGTGATATAAGGAAAGGGTGCAAGGCTGAGATGAGCACTATCCAGCAAACTAAGGAAGGCGGCTTGGGATGGTTTGGGAAGGATGAGAGTAGACTGGATGCAGTCGGGATGCCATCTCTCAGTGCGGCAAGACCATGTATGGTAGATGTTCCAATGGTGATATAAGGAAAGGGTGCAAGGCTGAGATGAGCACTATCCAGCAAACTAAGGAAGGCGGCTTGGGATGGTTTGGGAAGGATGAGAGTAGACTGGATGCAGTCGGGATGCCATCTCTCAGTGCGGCAAGACCATGTATGGTAGATGTTCCAATGGTGATATAAGGAAAGGGTGCAAGGCTGAGATGAGCACTATCCAGCAAACTAAGGAAGGCGGCTTGGGATGGTTTGGGAAGGATGAGAGTAGACTGGATGCAGTCGGGATGCCATCTCTCAGTGCGGCAAGACCATGTATGGTAGATGTTCCAATGGTGATATAAGGAAAGGGTGCAAGGCTGAGATGAGCACTATCCAGCAAACTAAGGAAGGCGGCTTGGGATGGTTTGGGAAGGATGAGAGTAGACTGGATGCAGTCGGGATGCCATCTCTCAGTGCGGCAAGACCATGTATGGTAGATGTTCTAGTGGTGATATAAGGAAAGGGTGCAAGGCTGAGATGAGCACTATCCAGCAAACTAAGGAAAATAGCTTGAGATGGTTTGGGCATGTGGAACCAGTGAATGAGGAGAGAATGGTGATACAAATATATGAGGTGAATGTAGTTGGTTGACAAAGACCAAATATGATAAACAGATGATAATAGTGTACGAGGATTAGTGTGAGAGGATATGCACGAATGTGGAAGAGGCGAAGAAAATTTGCTAATCGCAAAGACAGAGCTGTTTGATGTCTCCACCCTATATAATTAATTTTATGATGATAAAACTTACAGAAAAATGGAGTTAGTCACTTTTGGGATTTTGTATACGCACATGTTTTCATGTACAGATTTTAAAAAAATTAACGGAATGGCAGCGCCATCTGTTGAGCGCTGATGCAACACGCTTGATACTACACATTTCTCGTGGCAGACAGCGAGCTTCTCGACAGGCGCTTGGCACTTTAAACGTGTTCGATTGCACTGATTTTTTTTAGATTTCAAACATTTTCAAATAAAATTAATATTGTTAGAAATGTGTGCTTTCTTTTGTGTTTTCTTTTTCGAGCCACAGCAAAGCGTGGGCGGGTACTTATGACGTAAAAATATATTCAAAATCTTATAATAATTATAAAATTAAATATTAGAGAACACTTTGGTTTATACATACGTATATTTAAACAAAATTAATAAAGGAAAAATAAAATCAATACTTAAATTAAATAATGAGAAACGTCTAATAAATGTACTTAAAATTATAAAGATGATGATGATACGATAGAAGCATACGGCAACCCGATATATTCCGGTAATAGTCACCCATTAGTCCGCCTCCGTAGTGTAATGGTCAGCACGCCCGGATACTGTACTGGAGGTCCCGGGTTCGATTCCCAGGCGGGGGGGTCAAATAAATATAAGTGACTTTTCACTCTAATATTTATTCAATATTACCCTGGACTGGCGCCTGAAGCAGAGGGCTGATCACCTTTCCTATGTGTGTTGATGATCAAGATGACACTACGTTTATATGATGCAGTGCCCTATGCACCATCGGGTGCAGATGAGGGTTTGAAGAACTGAAGAAGTCTCACACACCATCCCGAGCATTTGGCGTGTGAATCAAATGAGTGAAGAAAAAACAGTAGAACAAATTTATGAGGTGAATGCAGTCGGGATGCCATCTCTCAGTGCGGCAAGATCATGTATGGTAGATGTTCCAATGGTGATATAAGGAAAGGGTGCAAGGCTGAGATGAGCACTATCCAGCAAACTAAGGAAGGCGGCTTGGGATGGTTTGGGAAGGATGAGAGTAGACTGGATGCAGTCGGGATGCCATCTCTCAGTGCGGCAAGACCATGTATGGTAGATGTTCCAATGGTGATATAAGGAAAGGGTGCAAGGCTGAGATGAGCACTATCCAGCAAACTAAGGAAAATAGCTTGAGATGGTTTGGGCATGTGGAACCAGTGAATGAGGAGAGAATGGTGATACAAATATATGAGGTGAATGTAGTTGGTTGACAAAGACCAAATATGATAAACAGATGATAATAGTGTACGAGGATTAGTGTGAGAGGATATGCACGAATGTGGAAGAGGCGAAGAAAATTTGCTAATCGCAAAGACAGAGCTGTTTGATGTCTCCACCCTATATAATTAATTTTATGATGATAAAACTTACAGAAAAATGGAGTTAGTCACTTTTGGGATTTTGTATACGCACATGTTTTCATGTACAGATTTTAAAAAAATTAACGGAATGGCAGCGCCATCTGTTGAGCGCTGATGCAACACGCTTGATACTACACATTTCTCGTGGCAGACAGCGAGCTTCTCGACAGGCGCTTGGCACTTTAAACGTGTTCGATTGCACTGATTTTTTTTAGATTTCAAACATTTTCAAATAAAATTAATATTGTTAGAAATGTGTGCTTTCTTTTGTGTTTTCTTTTTCGAGCCACAGCAAAGCGTGGGCGGGTACTTATGACGTAAAAATATATTCAAAATCTTATAATAATTATAAAATTAAATATTAGAGAACACTTTGGTTTATACATACGTATATTTAAACAAAATTAATAAAGGAAAAATAAAATCAATACTTAAATTAAATAATGAGAAACGTCTAATAAA
The DNA here is from genome assembly GCF_059751285.1 of Brachycentrus maculatus. Lineage (NCBI taxonomy): Eukaryota > Metazoa > Arthropoda > Insecta > Trichoptera > Brachycentridae > Brachycentrus > Brachycentrus maculatus. The sequence goes on along the minus strand of NW_028281280.1, from coordinate 439,639 downwards.
TGTACTTAAAATTATAAAGATGATGATGATACGATAGAAGCATACGGCAACCCGATATATTCCGGTAATAGTCACCCATTAGTCCGCCTCCGTAGTGTAATGGTCAGCACGCCCGGATACTGTACTGGAGGTCCCGGGTTCGATTCCCAGGCGGGGGGGTCAAATAAATATAAGTGACTTTTCACTCTAATATTTATTCAATATTACCCTGGACTGGCGCCTGAAGCAGAGGGCTGATCACCTTTCCTATGTGTGTTGATGATCAAGATGACACTACGTTTATATGATGCAGTGCCCTATGCACCATCGGGTGCAGATGAGGGTTTGAAGAACTGAAGAAGTCTCACACACCATCCCGAGCATTTGGCGTGTGAATCAAATGAGTGAAGAAAAAACAGTAGAACAAATTTATGAGGTGAATGCAGTCGGGATGCCATCTCTCAGTGCGGCAAGATCATGTATGGTAGATGTTCCAATGGTGATATAAGGAAAGGGTGTAAGGCTGAGATGAGCACTATCCAGCAAACTAAGGAAGGCGGCTTGGGATGGTTTGGGAAGGATGAGAGTAGACTGGATGCAGTCGGGATGCCATCTCTCAGTGCGGCAAGATCATGTATGGTAGATGTTCCAATGGTGATATAAGGAAAGGGTGCAAGGCTGAGATGAGCACTATCCAGCAAACTAAGGAAGGCGGCTTGGGATGGTTTGGGAAGGATGAGAGTAGACTGGATGCAGTCGGGATGCCATCTCTCAGTGCGGCAAGATCATGTATGGTAGATGTTCCAATGGTGATATAAGGAAAGGGTGCAAGGCTGAGATGAGCACTATCCAGCAAACTAAGGAAGGCGGCTTGGGATGGTTTGGGAAGGATGAGAGTAGACTGGATGCAGTCGGGATGCCATCTCTCAGTGCGGCAAGACCATGTATGGTAGATGTTCCAATGGTGATATAAGGAAAGGGTGCAAGGCTGAGATGAGCACTATCCAGCAAACTAAGGAATCGAATGTCCATATTTGGCTCCACTATTGGACTTGCCCAGCTGTTGCCATAACAATGTACGGAGGATAAGGAAACACCAATCCACATTCTCTATAACTGTGACGCACTCACTCGCAAACCAAGTCACATCCTTGGAGGACCTCTACTGGACTCCGAGAAGGTGAAGCTCCTACCACCAAGGCAGGTCGTGAGCTACATGACACGCCCAGATCTTGGGAGTGAGCTGTGACACAGAGGAAGGTCACAATAGACCTAATATGGTCGCAGTGACACAAGGGATGCGAGATCCCTTGACCTCATAATAAAATAAAAACAAGAAGGGATAATTTGCAAATCGACGATGACAATACACGCTAACCATTCGAATATTTCGTAAACCTCTCTGATGCCGCGATATAAGCTTAGACTAATGCCATATATATATGTATATATACATATTTTTAAAAATACATTCTATCCTCTAGACTCACTTCTAAAATAATGATTAGTAGATATATATATATATATATATATATATATATATATATATATATATATATATATATATATATATATATATATATATATATATATATATATATATATATATATATATATATATATATATATATATATATATATATATATATATATATATATATATATATATATATATATATATATATATATATATATATATATATATATATATATATATATATATATATATATATATATATATATATATATATATATATATATATATATATATATATATATATATATATATATATATATATATATATATATATATATATATATATATAAATACATTTGATCGGATTTACACTAAAGGTAAAAATTTTGTATAATTTTTTTTTATTTTATTATTTTTTAAAGCACTACGAGTAATGATTGTTATCTTATTACGAAGGCATTTTATACATTTATTTATATTTATATATATATATATACATATATATATATATATATATATATATATATATATATATATATATATATATATATATATATATATATATATATATATATATATATATATATATATATATATATATATATATATAGAGGACTATTCTATATAAATGTTGAAAATCAGTATGAAAATGACCGTCAAATGTCACTCAACATCAATCTAACACTGCACCTTCAATTTTCAAACTTTTCAGCATAGATACAGCTTGTGTTTCAAATTTTCAGAATAGGTATTGCTTGCGTATCAAATTTACAGCGAAGGTATCACTTGTGTTTCCAATTTTCAGCATAGGTATCACACGTGTTTCAAGTTTACAGCGTAGGTATTGCTTGTGTATCAAATATACTGCGTAGGTAACTTGTGAAAAAATAAAGAATAAGAGAAAACAGGAAAAACACGTTTTTTAATCAGTTTTATTGCCGCAATGGCAGCGCCATCTGTTGGATGAAACGGCGACAAAGGCCATACGAAATATCGCTCAAGGCGGACAGCGTGCTTCTTGACGGCTGCCGTCACTTGGCACTTTGGATGGCATTCTTGTTACATATATTTTTAATATATTTATTCATACCTTCACAAGCACCGAAAAGTGTTCTTTCTTTTCCCTTTAACCATGCTGGGCCACAGCAGCACGTAGTACCTTACTGCAGAAAAAATACCTTGATAAGCGCATTCATAATTCATAGTATGTGCCTTTAAAAGTACGATCCAAAATATACAAAAAAAAAATACTATCTTTCCTATAAAACGTGCTTCAGCACTTTCAACCTTGCGTAATGTATGAATAAGGGTCATAATGCAGTGCAATCGATGTAGAAAAATATGTGTGATAAGATTTATTTCTTCTCTAGGCTCTATTGAAATCATAATACTTTTGTTAAATTTTGAAAAGATTCGAAATCATACGGTGAGGAGTCATAATCATAGAATAATGATTCAAGATCATATGGTAAGGAGTCATAAACATAGAACAATGATTCGAAATCATATGGTTATGAGACATAATCATAGAGTAAAGATTTAAAATCATACGGTGAGGAGTCATAAACATACAATAAAGATTTGAAATCACATAGTAAGGAGTCATAATCATATAATTATGATTCGAAATCTTACGGTAATGAGACATGATCATACAATAAAGATTCAAAATCATATGATTAGGAGTCATAATCATAGAATAATGATTCGAAATCATATAGTAATGAGACATAACCGTACAATAAAAATCAAATCATATGGTGAGGTGTCATTATCATAGAATAACGATTCGAAATCATATGGTAATGAGACATAATCATAGAATAATGATTTAAAGTCATATGCTGAGAGTCATAATCATAGAAAAAAATATTTAAAACCATATGGTTAAGAGTTAGTCAAAATACTGTGGTAAGGAGTCATAATTGTACATTTAAAAGGCAGCCATATGGTTGGGAGTCATAAACATATGATAAGGAGTCATAATTGCACAATTTAGAGTCAAGTCATACTCGTACTATGAGAAGTTCTACAAAGAGTAATAATTATTTGGCTAAATATCCTTATATAATATGTACGAATTGAAATTATATGGGTATTTAAAAATCATAAGATAATGAGTCATAATCATACAATAAAAATTATAAATCATATAGACAAAGTCATAACAATATGATAAGGATTAAAAATCACACAGTGCAGAGTCATAATCAGACAGTGAAGGGTCCTTATCATATGGGTAAGAGTCATAACCATGCGGGTAATTAAAATCATACAGTCAGGAGTCATAATCATACAATAAACATTTCAAATCATATGGTAAGGAGTCATGATCATATAATAAAGCTACCTTATCATATGGTTCAGAGATATAATCATATAATAAACGTTTGAAATCATAAAATTAGGAGTCATAATCATACAATAAACGTTTAAAATCATATGGTAAGGAGTCATAATCATATAATAAAGCTACCTTATCATATGGGTCAGATATATAATCATAAAGTATAAAATCATAGTATGAGAAGTTATAGTCATATAATAAAGCATCCTTATCATATGGGTAAGAGTCATAATCATATAATAAACGTTTCAAACGATACAATTAGGAGTCATAATCATACAAAAAACTTCATAAATCATATGGGTACGATTCATAACAAAACGGGTGATACATAATCACACAGTCAAGAGTCCTAAATTAACGTATAAAATCATACAGTTAGGAGTCATAATCATACAATAATGATAATAAATAATATAGGTATTCGTCATAACAAAACGGGTAATACAAAATCATATAGTTATGAGTCATAATCATACGATAAACGTATAAAATAATACAGTGAGGAGACGAACCACGCAAGAAAATTGAAATTATCCAGTTAGGAGTCATAATCATACGATAAACGTATAAAATCATACAGTGAGGAGTCATAATTAAACAATAAACGTATAAAATCATACTGCGAGGAGTCATAATAAACAATAAACTAATAAAATCATAGTGAGGAGTCATAATCAAACAATAAACGTGTAAAATCATCCAATTAGGAGTCATAATCATACGATAAATGTATAAAATCATATAGTAATGAGTCATAATCATATAATAAACGTATAAAATCATACAGTGAGGAGTCATAATCAAAAAATTAACGTATAAAATTATACAGTGAGGAGTCATAATCAAACAATAAACGTATAAAATCATACAGTGAGGAGTCATAATCAAACAATAAACTTATAAAATTATACAGTGAGGAGTCATAATCATACGATAAACGTATAAAATCATATAGTAATGAGTCATAATCATATAATAAACGTATAAAATCATACAGTGAGGAGTCATAATCAAAAAATTAACGTATAAAATTATACAGTGAGGAGTCATAATCAAACAATAAACGTATAAAATCATACAGTGAGGAGTCATAATCAAACAATAAACGTATAAAATCATACAGTGAGGAGTCATAATCAAACAATAAACGTATAAAATCATACAGTGAGGAGTCATAATCAAACAATAAACGTATAAAATTATACAGTGAGGAGTCATAATCATACGATAAACGTATAAAGTCATACAGCTAAGACTCATCAGCAAACGATTCAAATTCCTTATCAAAAGGCTATGAGTTTTTACAAACTATAAGATTTTGAACGAATAAACTAAGAGATTTCTTGCTATAGACGAATTTTTAAACTATATTTTTAAATTATTAACATCAACGTAACCTTTTCCGGCTTCAAACAAACCAGTTCAAATTATAATTTATATCTGAAGCACTAACTTTGTGATTTTCCATTTTATAATTAAAATGTAACTTTGTTTTAAAATAACTAATATATATGTTATAAAATAACTTAATCATAATGTCTACCGGTTTCCGAGCTAACCCCTTCTTTATCGAGACTGATTAATACTAAAACACTATCTACTTAACCGGATCCACGCGGCTCGCATAACCGTATGTGTTTTCACAAAACATTCCCCGTACGCGGCTGACATAACCGTATGTGTTTTTACTTTGCTCCAAGTTTCCAACCTCAGTTCAACTTAGAGGGATTTTTTCATGGTGTGGAACTTTGTGGTGTGGAGGGATCTGTTCTTTTGTTGATCCTTGCGATGTTACAAATTATTAGTCAGATATTTCAACAGATGTCATAAGGCCAAGGATTGACGTATTATTTTATCCAAAGTTCCACACCATGAAAATATCCCTCCAAGTTGAACTGAGGTTCGAAACATGGAGCAATGTAAAAACACATACGGTTATGTCAGCCGCGTACGGGGAATGTTTTGTGAAAACACATACGGTTATGCGAGCCGCGTGGATCCGGTTAAGTTATAGTAAAATATTTATAGTGATTTTAAAACAAAGTTACAATTTAATTATACAGTTTGAATTAAATAAAATACCTTAAATTTATAGTTTTTAACGCTAAAGGAGTGTTTCCTTAGTGCTAAGAAAGCGTATATAACAATGCTTTAAACGATACATCATATCTCAAAAAATCATCATTATACTAAAAGACACTCGCGTACATTTTTCTCTTAGCGCTAAGAGATTCCTTCACACTTTGAAAAGGTTAAGAGTTTTTTATTTTTTTATTTTTTTGCTTTAAATATTTTTAAAAATATTTACGCTCGTAACTTTACACTTCAAACATTCGCATAAAATTAATTTCAAATATAAATTAATAAAAATAAGACACTGGGTTCAAAAGTCGATAACGATCATTCTTTCAACCCGCGTATAACTCAAAAGCGGACGTGTCCACGTCTTGAAACAAACACAAAGTCACTACGATATGATAGGTATTGCTAAATAATTTTATTTCTTTTGATTCGACGGTATCTCTCCTAGGTCGCAATAGACCTAATATGGTCGCAGTGACTTGAGGATGCAAGACCCCTTGGCCTCATAAGAATCTCTCCTAGCAGTGGCGTTCTTCGCTGCCATCTGCGATCGAAGTTTGTAAACTTTGGCTGGAACCTTTATGTGCGTGCTGGAACTCGATATATTCACGGCAATAGTCGCACATTCGTCCGCCTCCGTAGTGCAATGGTCAGCACGCTCGGCTGCCGTTCTGGAGGTCCCGGGTTCGATTCCCAAAGGGGGTAAAATAAATATAAGTGATTTTTTCACTGTCATATTTATTCAATATTACCCTGGACTGGTACCTGAAGCGGAGGGCTGACCACCTTTCCATGTGTAAACGATCAAGATAATACTGCGTTTATATGACGCAGTGCCCTATACACCATTGGGGTGCGGATAAGGTTTTAAAAAAAAAAAAAAAATTACTATAATATTTGATCCGATGATACGATAATCTGATATCACAAAAAATATATTGAAAATCATGTTTTCAGGCGTTTCCCAGTATGTGAATGGTTCGGAATAAATATTAGTGATTTTAATTTTTTTCATTAATTGATTCGGCAGTCACATTGTGGTAAAATCTATCCATTTTTAATTTAAGTTTTACTTAGTAAATATCACTATTTCTTAAAATCTACTGAGACAATACGGTGTTTGAAAATGGTGGGGAATGCATGGAGACTGTTGGGGTCAGCTCTCCTCACCCTCAGGCTGTAGGTCCTTCTGTCATATACAGCGTCGCCTAGGCCATGCCTTGGGATCATGTTATCTCTCTGCAGCATCCATGAATTCTCTGGCCTTCCTCTAGATGCCTTTCTGCAGCGATTGCCTGGTTCACAATATGATCACGTTCTCTGCGCCCTATGTGCCCATACCACCTCCAATTGCCTTTCCCCTACCTTACTATTGATGTCTGTTACAGCCAGGCTTCCACAAATGCCTGAACTGTTTATTATGTGTGTTTGAATAAATTAAAGCAGCAGGCACCTCGGGGGTTGGAGCATTGTACCCGACGGATTCTCCAGTTCGTTGCGCGTGGCAACGAGGCTAGCCCGGAACGACTGTGATGGGCAGCCTGGAGGGGAAGAGAGGGAGAGGAAGATCCCCACACGATGGAGTCAAGGTGGTTGGAGCGCTACGTGCAGCGCAGTCAAGGAATAACTGGAGAAGAGTCATTGCTTCCACAAGTGGCTCACTCCTTTCAAGAACGTCATAAATCAAAAAACTTGATTTTTCAGAACATTTTTAACGATTTAAAATATAACACAATGTTTTAAAAATAAATATCAAGCCACTTATTGAACTTTTTACTGTGCAACAGATCTTTTTAGGTAAAATCTGAAGGTTTTTTTCTCCATTTGAAAAATATTTAGTACATTTCAAAAAATAATTAAACGATACCTTTTTATTCAAAATGCACAAACAACATTTTCTGCCCTGTAGCGGGTAAATATTAAGTAAAAAACATGCCTCTTTTGGTGGGATATAGTACGTTTTCTGGGCATTCCGAAAACATGCACAACTGAAAATTGACGATTTTTGATTTATGATGTTCTTGAAAGGAGTGAGCGAAGTGTCACAACCCTCGGTAACGAGGAATAAGACGGAGAAGATGAATTAATGAAATATTTCTAAAAAATCAAAGATGTCTGTGATGAAAAAATAGACTATCGATTGACGTCTTCGTCGGCTTTGCTCCGAGGATATCACGAGTCTGATAGGCTCTCGCTGTCGCCGTTCGAAGACTTGGGGTTGATGATATCAGTCTCCTCTTGGAAGTGGACCTTCCTCTTCGGGGCTGCAGTCATGGTGAGGTCCGGATGACTCTTCAGCAGCTGCGTCACGCTCGCGGCGTCGCCGGCCTCCGCCCCGTCGCCCTTGAGGAACTTCAGATTGACCACGCGAATGGCGGGGGATTTTTTCGCAGTAGAGCTCTCCTTCTCCTCCTTTTCCTCCGACTCTTCCGGCTCCGGGTCCGTTTCTTCGTCTTCCGGGCTCTCGCCGGGCGGGGAAGCCTCCTCCTTGGCCGATGCCGGGTCGACGGTGTTGAGGTAGCTGGACAGCGTCTGCGGAGTCACGTTCAGCATCTCGGCCGCCTTGAAGAGGGAGATGTCCTTGCGCTGCAGCTTGGCCAGGATCTCCGAGCGGCCCTGCTCCGTCCAGAAGTCCTGGACTCTGGAAGAGCGAATCTCACGTCAGTTAAGGAGCTCCATCTTACATCCGATATATGCATCATCCACACATACAGACTGGTTTAAGTGATCACTTTACACACGTGTAACATTCACCAATTCTACCCATTATTGACAACCACACTACTCAAATTCTTGGAAGTTCTATATATGAACCAATTTAGAAGCCTTGTTCTTGAATCACTAGAACTTCACTAGAGACATCTATTGGTGAGATGTAAAGAAGCTTTTTACTAAGCAGAAACTCTTATATTAGTATGTGAGGTCCGAATCCTGGATTATAATCACACACATGAAAAACGCCAGAAAATATCATTTTCATTTTTATTATTTAGCTTATAATTTGACTAGATAATTTATTTCCAACATTTTGAGTGTGTCCAAATACTTGTTCACAAAATCTGGATTATCTCCGATTACAGGAGTTATTTTCATATTATTTTTTGACATCTCATCAAAGATGGAGAAGAATATGGAAGTCTGGGCATTTACGGGGCTGACGACCGACGTAGGCTGGTTTAAGCTGTATGCTGGTATGCTCACACATACAGAATTGAAAATTCTATTTACTTCATATATCTTTCATTCTACATACTTCTAATAAAGAGCCGCTTAGACTCATAGAAATAGTATGAAATTTAAATATTTGTGTGAATTATAAAAACACAAATATCATAGTCGTACAGGAGAAAGTGACCAACTACTAAAAGGTAAAATGTTCAGGAGGGCCATTTAAGTCACTTTTGCTTGGCAACACTCTATTAGTGTATTCATTAGTGTATTTTTATATTAGATACTGTATATATGTATTATGTTAACCGGATCCACGCGGCTCGCATAACCGTATGCGTTTTTACAAGACATGCCCCATACGCGGCTGACATAAGCGTTTGTGTTTTCACTTTGATCCAAGTTTCCAACCTCAGTTCAACTTGGAGGGATTTTTTCATGGTGTGGAACTTTGGATAAAATAATACGTCAATCCTTGGCCTTATGACATCTGTTGAAATATCTGACTAATAATTTGTAACATCACAAGGATAAATAAAACAACAGATCCCTGATTTTTCTTGCGGTCGGTAATTAGTCCGCGCCATAATCATGCCCTATATCTGTCTCACTCTCGACGCTACGCATCGCCAGTGGGTAAGAGTGACACACGATGCGTGCTTTGATTTATTTATGTTACGATCTAATTTGTTTATATTACGATATATTTCAAGAATAATGTGACACACGTGTATTATAGAGTACCAAAAAGGCACAATGAATCCCATTGAACGCTTTTGTTTAGGAAAATAAATCGTTTCATAACTAAATTACATGATAAAAGTAATAATTTAAAAAACGGCGAAATACAGCCGCGCACGAGCGTTTCTTAGGAACAAAGTTAACGCGTTTAAAAGGTTAAAGGTTTTAGCCGTTCAATAAATAAATAAATATATATAAATTTAACATATTCTTCATTATTCACACGACTTCTCTAATCTAAGTGTGACTGTGACGGACTGACCTGTACGGGCGGTTGATGCAGCCAAAGCAGTCCCGGTAGCGGCCGTACAGGGTCCCGTACGACACTCCTAGCATCTCCGCCGCCTGCTTCATCTCCAGCTCCTTGCAGAACACGGCCTCCATCACCTGCGAACCGAGCGGAACATGGCTACATCCACACAGAGGCTGTGATCACCCAAACCGACCCGTGACGTTGTCGGCACTGCGATCGTGTACATAGTACATGGTATAATCAAAGTTTATATCGTGATGTGTCCCAATTTTAACTAAATTTATCTTGGAGACTGAGCTTTGATCGTTACCATTTCCCCATTTCCTCCCTCCCGCTCCTCTTCCGGGTATTCACAACCAACGACATATCGCTCACTCCTTTCAACAAACGTCACATATCAAAAATCGACAATTTTCAGTTGTGCATGTTTTCGGAATGCCCAGAAAATGTACTAATATTTATTTTTTTTTTTTTTTATTCATTTAATATATTTACATTTTTATTTATAACATAATACATTTGAATCATTTATACATATGGAGAACTTTTATATTTCGAATCGCTGTGCCTCTCCATAAAAGAGACTGTGCTCTTGTGCTTGGAGAGGGACGTACACTCGTGGTTTAGCGGTGGTTTTATCCCAGCAAAAGCGGCATTTTTTAAATTTAATATATACCCGCTACAGGGCAGAAAGTGTTGTTTTTGCATTTTGAAGAAAAGGTATTGTTTAATTATTTTTTTAAATATAATAAAAATAAAATAATAAAACCCTTATCCGCACCCCAATGGTGCATAGGGCACTGCGTCATATAAACGCAGTGTTATCTTGATCGTTTTACACATGAAGGAAAGGTGATCAGCCCTCCGCTTCAGGTACCAGTCCAGGGTAATATTGAATAAATATGACAGTGAAAAAAAATCACTTATATTTATTTTACCCCCCTTGGGAATCTAACCCGGGACCTCCAGAACGGTAGCTGAGCGTGCTGACCATTACACTACGGAGGCGGACATTTTAAAATATACTAAATATTTTTTGAATGGAGAAATAACTTTCAGGTTTTACCTAAAAAGATCTGTTGCACAGTAAAAAGTTTCAATAAGTGGCTTGATATTTATTTTCAATACGTTTCATTATATTTTTAAACTTTAAAAACGATCTCCTGAAAGATCAAGTTTTTTTATATATGACGTTGTTGAAAGGAGTGAGCGATGTAAGTATTTCGGCTCAACACAGGCCATGCCCAAAGAGCCGTAATACATATAGTAATGTATTTATGAAATAAATAAATTTTAAATTTTAAAAAATCTTCTCATCTTTGATGAGATGTCAAAAAACAGTTGATTTTATTGACGAGGTGAATAGTACTACATATTGTCTTTATCAAAATCTCCAAAGCGACGTGGCGTTTCAACACGCTAGGCAATTCAATGTTAGACGTAAAATAGCCCGAAAAAAGACCATAGCGACGCTCACCCTCTTAACATAGTCCTCGGCCCAGAACTGGGGGCGCCGCCCGCGCACGAGGTAGTCGGAGAGCTTCACCACGTCGGAGAACTGCGCGGGCACGGCCCCGGCGGCGGGGGGCGCCGGCGCGGGCAGCTCCAGCGACGTCGGGGGCTGCTTCTCCGGCTGCAGGCTGGCCAGGGGGTCCGCTGGAGTGGGAAGTGCAACGAAAATGAGACGGAGCTCTTCGGAATATGAAAAAATAGGCCTTTTCGGACATGAAGCGAAATCTCTCATAATGAGTTATTTGCATAACAAGTAATTCGCATAACGAGTAATTCGTACAACAAATAATTCGTATAACGAGTATTTCGAATAAAGGGTAATATTTATAACAAGTAATTCATATAACAAGTAATTCACATAACGATTAATTCGCATATGGAGTAATTCGTTTAACGAGTAATTTTTATAAATAGGTATTCGTATAACGAATAATTCTATAACGAGTAATTCATATAACGAGTAATTCGTATGACGAGTAATTCGTATAACGAGGAATTAGTATAACAAGTGATTCGTATAACGAATAATTCATATAACGAAGAATAAGTATAACGAGTAATTCGTATAACAAATAATTCGTACAACGAGGAATTAGTATAACGAGTAATTCATAACGAGTAATTCGTATAACGAATAATTCGTACAACGAGGAATTAGTATAACGGGTAATTCATAACGAGTAATGCGTATAACGAGTAATTCACGTTATGAAAATTCATATAACGAGTAATTGTTTTAAGAGTAATTCGTATAACGAAAAATTCGTAAAATGAGTAATACATATAACGATTAATTCGTATATCGAGTAATTCATAAAACGAGTTATTCGTATAAATAGTAATTCGTATAATGAGTTCTTCATATAACGAGTAATTCGTATAACGAGTAATTCGCATTTTTTTAAAAAACGTGAAATAATTGCTCCCTTACAGAGCAAAAATTCGTATTACGAGTTACAGAGAAAGATCAAGTCCTTTTTTCACGACATCAACTTGTAAGCCGAGACTTAGGCAACATTTTACAAAGACGCTCAGTCGGGATGGAGCCGGGAAGATGAAGAAGCCGTTGTTTGAAGTGGGAGTGCCGTACGCACCTTTAGGGGTGGAAGTGACCGGCATCGGGCCCGGCGAGGCGGGGTTGTCCGTTCTATCCACTCCCTCTACTTCCATGGTCGTGTCGAGGAACTGCGATATGTCTCGGCCCTCCAGCGACGCCTCCGAGTACTCCGAAGACAGCTCTTCTGAATCCTACATATAAAAAACATATATATATATATATTATATTTATTGATCTGGCGTTTAATTTGTAGAACTCCATTTTAATTTATGTATTAATTGTTTAGTCAAACACAGATTTTTCGAGTCTACTAAGTTGTATTTTATTGTTAAAAACATATTAAAATTAATATCTTGACTAATCGATCACTCCTTTCAACAACGTCATATATCAAAAAACCATCCCAATTGCCTTTTCTCTACCTTACTATTGACACCTGTTACAGCCAGGCTTCCATTAACCTTTTAACCGTGTTAACTTTGTTCCTGAGAGACGCCCGTGCGCGGCGGTATTTTGCCGTATTTTCAAATGATTACTTTTATCATGTATTTAGTTAAGAAACGATTTATTTTCCTGAACAAAAACGTTCAATGGGATTCATTGTGCCTTTTTGGTACTCTATAATACACTTGTGTCACATTATTCTTGAAATATATCGTAATATAAACAAATAAGATCGTAACATAAATAAATCAAAGCACGCATCGTGTGTCACTCTTACCCACTGGCGATGCGTCGCGTCGAGAGTGAGACAGATATAGGGCATGATTATGGCGCGGACTAATTACCGACTGCAAGAAAAATCAGGGATCTGTTCATTTATTTATCCTTGTGATGTTACAAATTATTAGTCAGATATTTCAACAGATGTCATAAGGCCAAGGATTGACGTATTATTTTATCCAAAGTTCCACGCCATGAAAAAATCCCTCCAAGTTGAACTGAGGTTGGAAACTTGGAGCAAAGTAAAAACACACACGTTTATGTCAGCCGCGTATGGGGCATGTTTTGTGAAAACACATACGGTTATGCGAGCCGCGTGGATCCGGTTAATGCGTGTTAACTCTTTATTCTGTCTCCAAGGGACACTCCAGCTGGAAAACTATTGTTTCAACGCCTTTGAATAGCAGCCAATTACTGACTAATACAAAAATTGACAGTATGGAACCTGATATATATATATCGCTCACTCCTTTCAAGAAAGTCATAAATCAAAAAACTTGATTTTTCAGGAGAATGTTTCTAAAAATTTAAAATATAACAAATTAAAAATAAATATCACGCCACTTATTGAACATTTTACTGTGCAACACATATTTTTATGTAAAACCTGAAGGTTTTTTCTCCATTTGAAAAATATTTAGTATATTTAAAAAATGTCTGCCTCCGTAGTGTAATGGTCAGCACGCTCGGCTACCATTCTGGAGGTCCCGGGTTCGATTCCCAGCGAGGTACAAATAAATATTTGTGATTTTTTCACTGTAATATATATTCGATATTACCCTGGACTGGTTCCTGAAGCTTAGGGCTGATCACCTTTCCTTCATGTGAAAACGATCGAGATAACACTGCGTTATATGACGCAGTGCCCTATGCACCATTGGCGTGCTGATAAGGGTTTTATTATTTTATTATATTTAAAAAAATAATCAAACGATACCTTTTCTTCAAAATGCAAAAACGACACTTTCCGCCCTGTAGCGGGTGGTTTGGCCGGTACTTGTCGGTAGTACGTTTTGAATTTCGAACGACGCCCGACTGCCAAAAAGACAAAAGAAAACAAAAGTAAAAAACAGTTGCAATTTGACTCTTCACGCGGGCGCTCTATATATTGAATTGTTGTGAATACCTCGCTGTATTTTGTGACCCCATCACCACCATCAAGAGAGAATCGCCCTGATCCCAGCGCTGGATCAAGACCAACTATAAGAATAAAAGGTTAGTTCTTTATTCATATGTGCTATTAGATATTTATCGAACTCGCCGTCCCTTAGTACTTGAAAGTTCGAGCATAAATCATCGAACTAACTCGGGAGAGTAACACGACTCCAAATCGATCTAAATATTTCTACCTTGTAGAATCGTCGTCTTATTGTTAATACCATAAGACTGGTCCTTCGAATAATTATTTTTTTTGAGTTTCATTTCGCACTGTGGCGAAACCATTTTTGGTCCTATCGAACCGGATTTACATATTTACGATTACTAGCGTACCTATTTACGATTGCGAGCGTTTCGGATTTGGTGTCAATACTAAATTCGATATTTAAATTCCTTGTGAATTTGTTTCCCTTTGATAATATTGCTACTGCAATAAGCATTACGTAAACATGAATGATGAAATACAACTTAAATTGGCGATAGCAAAAAAAGATTATATTTTGGCGGAAATCGAAGAGCTGCATAAGCAAGCTCAACATGTTTATCAAAGTCAAAAAGAAACGCGAATTACACAAGAATTTAGAGTACAGGCATCGGAAATTGACAATCTTTTTTCCGAATTTAAAAACTTATGTGATAATGAAAACGTGTTGCAAATGAAGTTAAATCCAGATTTTCAACCGAACTTTGAGAGCTTGACAGTTTTCAAAAGGAAGTTTTATTTTGTTAAAGACACACTTACACGGATGACAAAAAATTCTGAACTCGAGTCGTCCAATACAACACCGCAACCTAATATTTGTAAATTGCCACCGATACAATTACCATCATTCGACGGTAACCCAGAAAATTGGTCGAGGTTTTATGAATCATTTAAACAGAATATCCACAATAATAACAAATTGCATGATTCCCAGAGAGTTCAATATCTTGTAGGAAATTTAGAAGGAAGAGCCTTAACTGTGTTTGCGGGAATAATACCAAACGAAACTAATTATAGAATAATTTGGCAATCTTTAATTAAAAAATATCAAGATAAAAGAGCTTTAGCGACGATGTACTTAAATAAAATCATCAATATGAAATTAGTTTCCAATCATCCGGGTCAGTTAAATGATTTCATGGAGCAATTTCATTCATCTATGGTTGCGTTAAAAGGGTTAGATATCGTAGAATTAGCTGATTTCATATTCTTGCACCTGGGACTTAAAAAGATAGACTGTCAATTAGTTCAAAATTTCGAAATGTCAGTAAGAGACAAGGAGATTCCTTTATGCTCAGATTTTGTAGAATTCATACGTCATCATGTTAAAGTACTCGAAAGAGTCGATACATCGTTAAACGCAAGCGAAAAAAGAGTACATTTCGAAAAGGTTCAGAATAGAAAGGGCACTACTCCACGCTCATTTGTTGTTAATAATAACAAAAATCCTCTTGCCAATTTTGCTCGTCTGTAGAACACAACCATATCAGCTGGTGCCCAGAATTTATCAAACTGGATTCTAGGGAACGATACGGTTTCATTAAAGAGAACAACGCTTGTTTCAATTGTTTAAGTTTTAAACATATTTCATCCAAATGTGAATCTTCTTTTAGGTGTAAAAAATGTAATTTAAAACACCACTCTCTTTTGCATTTTTACGAAAACCCTACAAATATACTTTCAAATCAACCTTCGACTTCGGGTACTAATCTTAACAATACAAAGACCTTTTGTAGTATGAATATGTCTACGGACATAAAGAATGTGCAAAACTCGCACACAGTTTTATTAGGTACCGCTATTGTAGACATTATCTGTAAAAATGGCAGCACTAGACCCGCCCGCCTTCTCGTGGATATGGGTTCTCAAAATCATTTTATCTCTAAACAGAGTTGTAAAAAATTAGGGCTACATTACTACAACAATCAAACTAACTATAATGTTAGTGGAATAGGAAATACTTCGCAACCAATCCACGGTGTAACAAATTTAATTTTAAAATCGCGGTATGATCCTAGTTATAATTTAAGTATTCAACCACTAGTATTAAATAAGATAACCGATAACCTTCCAGTTTCCGAGATTAATACCTCATCTCTCAACTATTTAAATGACTTGTCCTTAGCTGACAGAGACTTCCACATTTCAAGACCAGTAGACATATTACTGGGTGCTGAAGTCTTTACTGAAAATCTGCGAGATAAAAGAATACGTGGACCGCCAGGAAACTCAGACGCTATGGAGACCGCATTTGGGTTTAAAATTGTAGGTTCGGCCAATTCTTTGATAAGTTACGATAAGGACGATACTCGTCCTCCTATTCATAATTTTTTGACTACTTCTAAGGAATCAATTGAGACACTAGTATCCAGATTTTGGACATTAGAAGAAGCACCTTCGAGTGAAAAACCAAGTTTTTCATCTGAGGAAAAACAGTGTGAAGAACTTTATAAATCAAACATACATCGGGATAGCACTGGGCGCTACGTCACAGCACTACCCTTTAATAGAGATCCATCTTGTTTAGGAGATTCACTTACAACTGCGACACTTCGCTATCAGAAGTTAGAACGCAAAATTAATCAAAATGACACTCTGCGTCGTGACTATGATAAGGTCATGGAAGAATATCTCGAAAATAAATTTATTTCTCCCATACCACTTAGTAATTCTAACGAGCCATTTTATGTCATACCTCATCACGGAGTTCAACGAGCGGACAAACTCACTACAAAACTTAGAGTTGTCCTAAATGCCAGTCAGGTGACTACGTCGGGTCTTTCTCTGAATGATTGTTTACATCCAGGTCCTAATTTACAAGCAGAATTACCCGCCGTTATTCTAAAATTCAGATTATTTCCAATTGCACTCAGCGCGGATATCAAGCAAATGTTTCTAAATTTAATTGTACGTCCTGAAGATCGTCGTTTTCTCAATATCCTGTATAAATTTAAAACTGATGACGTAATAAAGATGTACCAGTTTAATCGCGTGTGCTTCGGTTTGAGATGTAGTCCTTACTTAGCTATGCGTACCGTAAAGCAGCTAGCTAAAGATGAACATGATAAATATCCATACGCTGCCAAAATCGCGTCCGAAGATTTTTATATGGACGATTTAGGCACGTCCACTCGCACAACGGAAGAAGGTGTTAAGTTGGCGCTAAGTCTAATTGAACTTTTCAAATTAGGAGGTTTTGAATTAGTTAAATTTGTAAGCAACTCGGCGGAAGTAATGAATGCTATTCCGGAAAGTAATCGTTTAACTAGTAAAGTTAAATTTGACAATGAAGAGGATAACCTTAAGATTCTCGGATTAGATTGGTGTCCTAAGGAAGATGTTTTAACAGTTTCTGTAAAATGTAGCCCAATACCTAAATGTACCAAACGCACAATGTTGTCAACGGTGGCAAAGTTGTGGGACATCAATGGCTATTGTTCTCCAGTAATCTTATATGCGAAATTATTAATCAAAGCTTTATGGATTCGTAAGTTAGGGTGGGATGAATTGCCACCTGAGGAAATAAAAACTACCTGGCAAAAGTTCTTAAAAGAATTGCCTCTGCTAAAAGGATTTAAATTACCTCGATTTTTAGGCTTTGAATCGGAATTATGTACTTTAAACATATTAGGGTTTGCAGACGCCAGCGAACGCGCGTACGGCGCCTGTGTTTATACGTGCATAGAAGTTCCAAATAATCCCAATAAAATAAGTCTTATTCTAGCCAAGAGTCGTGTAGCTCCACTCAAAATTGTGTCTTTAGCTCGATTAGAACTTTGCGCAGTCTTATTATTAGCAAAGCTTATTAAATTCGTCATCGATACAATTTCCTCAAGGTGTACAGTAAAAAATATATATGCCTTTAGTGACTCGACAGTCGCTCTACACTGGACTCACTCATCACCACATCGTTTTGACACATTCGTCGCAAATAGGATCACCAAGATTCAAGAACTTCTTGATCCCAAATATTTTTACCATATCAATGGTAAGCAAAATCCAAGCGACTGTATATCTCGCGGGTTGACACCCGCGCAATTAATTGACCACCCTCTGTGGTTAAACGGTCCACCGTGGGCTAGGGAAGATTGCTCTACGTGGCCTATAAATAAATTTTCCTTTGAAGAATCCGAAGATAAAAAATTGGAATACAAACGTTCTAAAGTTTTTCTAACAACGAATACATTCGTTAATAATTGTTTGGAGTTTTACGAATTGTCTAAAAGAGTCTCGTGTTGGGACAGGCTTCTTCGTATAATTGTATATTGTTTACGTTTTTTAAAACGGTTACCTCGTTCGGTGACAGTTACAGTCTCAGATTTGATAGAAGCTGAGAAGGTGGTTATTAGAGCGGTCCAAAGCATGCATTTTTCAGACGAAATAAGCCAATTAAAGGGGTCTCAGGTCATATCAAAACAGTTGAAACGTCTGAGTCCCTTTATAGACGAAGAAGGTATTTTACGCATTGAAGGAAGATTATCCAAAGCAGATCTTCCTTTTGAAACCAAACACCCAGCGCTTCTTCCAAAACGAGACCATGTGGTCGATTTAATAATAGATCGGTACCACAAATTTCACTTACATACGGGATCGGGACTCCTTATGTCTATCCTGCGCCAAAGATTTTGGATTCTTTCTGCCAGAAGCGTCATTAGAGGGCGAGTAAATAAATGCAATGCCTGCTTCCGCATGTCTCCGTCACATCCAACTCCGAAAATGGCTGATCTTCCATCATATCGGATACAGGAGGCAAAAGCTTTTGTCCACACAGGTGTTGATTACGCGGGTCCTCTAAACATTACTCTCACTAGAAAGCGCGGACAACGTTCTCAAAAGGCTTATCTGTGTCTTTTTATTTGCTTAACAACTAAGGCTGTACATATTGAACTTGCTTCGGACTTATCCTCCGATACTTTCTTAGCCGCGTTCAAACGTTTTTTGTCGCGAAGAGGACCTGTATCATGTTTGTACTCAGATAATGGTACAAATTTTATTGGAGCTAAGGCACAGTTAGAAGATATTTATAAGTTAACCGTATCGCAGGAATACCACAATATTATAAGCAAAGAAATGCTTAAGCGTCGTATAGAATGGAAATTAATTCCACCTCATAGTCCACATTTTGGTGGAATCTGGGAGTCAAATATTAAGAGTTTCAAATCACACTTATATAGAGTAATAGGAAGTCAATTACTGACTTATGAAGAACTCCTTACGGTATTAGTACAGATAGAGGCTCTCCTTAATTCGAGACCCCTTTGTGTGTTATCGGGCGAACCTCATCCGGAAGTCCTTACTCCCGCCCACTTTCTCATGTCTACACCTTTGCAATCTCTTCCGGCCTTGGAAACAAACAGTTATAGTCTAGGTTTTCGTAAACGGTTATTAGACAGTTTAGTCCAAGAATATTGGAAAAAGTGGATGTTGGAATACTTGCATACATTGCAAGTGCGCCAAAAGTGGTGTACACCCGATCACCCGGTAACTGTGGGTACTTTAGTTCTAATTATACAAGACGACATCCCTCCTTTACGTTGGCCTCTAGGAAGAATAGAAGAATTATACCCTGGCACCGATGGTATTGCCAGAGTGGCTTTGGTCAGAACCCAAACCACCAGCTTCAAAAGGCCAGATGTTAAACTGTGTCCAATTCCAAATCAATAGTAGTTTGTTTATCTATTGTTTTTGCATTTTTTTATCTCAGTTTTTTTTTTTTGTTTGTTTCTTTTTTGCATTAAGTTTCCTATTGTATTGAATTGGACGTTTCCAAACAAGTGAAAGTGTTGAGAGAATTACCTCAAACCTCTTATGGTTCAAATTGAAATGAATTATTTAATTATCCCTTTATTTAAGTATTTTTCCATATTATTTCTCTCTCTTCAACATTCGTGTTTGATCGTTTTGGAGTTCGTGGTTCTTTCGGTTTGCGTCGACGGTTTCGGAAGCTCTAGGAACTTCCAAGGCGGGGGGCATGGTTTGGCCGGTACTTGTCGGTAGTACGTTTTGAATTTCGAACGACGCCCGACTGCCAAAAAGACAAAAGAAAACAAAAGTAAAAAACAGTTGCAATTTGACTCTTCACGCGGGCGCTCTATATATTGAATTGTTGTGAATACCTCGCTGTATTTTGTGACCCCATCACCACCATCAAGAGAGAATCGCCCTGATCCCAGCGCTGGATCAAGACCAACTATAAGAATAAAAGGTTAGTTCTTTATTCATATGTGCTATTAGATATTTATCGAACTCGCCGTCCCTTAGTACTTGAAAGTTCGAGCATAAATCATCGAACTAACTCGGGAGAGTAACACGACTCCAAATCGATCTAAATATTTCTACCTTGTAGAATCGTCGTCTTATTGTTAATACCATAAGACTGGTCCTTCGAATAATTATTTTTTTTGAGTTTCATTTCGCACTGTGGCGAAACCAGCGGGTAAATATTAAGTTGAAAATATGCCGCCTTTGCTGGGATATAGTACATTTTCTGGGCATTCCGAAAACATGCGCAACTGAAAATTGACGATTTTTTATATATGAAAGTTTTTTGATATATGACGTTGGAAGGAGTGAGCGATATCTATTGTAAATAATTTAAACTTTAAATATATTACCTCAATCCCATGCGGCGGAGCGCTGGGAGCCCATTCTATTGGTAGTTCTTTAACTATGTTGATGCTGGAAAGAAAAAAAAAATATATATATATATATATGTGGAAAATCATTGTATGACAGAATTAAAAACGACGATATAAGAAAGGAATGTAAGGCTGTACGAGGAATAATTGAAAAGATTAGGAAGAGCTCTTTGCGGTGGTATGGACATGTGGAGCGAATGGATAGCGAGAGAATGACTAAGAAAATATATGTGGTGAATGTGAGAGGGAAAACAGAACGAGGACAATTGAAAAAGACTTGGCACGATCAGATCAATCAGAACCTAAAATCTGGCGGTGTCAAAAGTCTGCGTAATCGGAGGGCATGTATGACTAGATGTATGGATGTGAAGGAGGCGAGGAGTGTATGTCAGGACAGAAGAGTGTGGCGTTCCATCCTCTCTGCCTACCCCTGCGGAGAAACGGCGTGATGGTAGTAGTAGTAGTAGTAGTATATATATATATATATATAATATATATATATATATATATATATATATATATATATATATATATATATATATAATATATATATATATATATATATATATATATATATATATATATATATTTATATATTTATTATCAACGACTCCATTCGCCACGAACTATACTTGGATGGCTTGAATCTGAGCGGTGTCTGTACACGACGGATTCTCCAGTTCTTTGCGCGTGGCAACGAGGATAGCCGGGAACGACTGCTTGTGATGGGCAGCCTGGAGGGGAAGAGGGGGAGAGGAAGGTCCCCTCATGATGGACCGATGGAGTTAAGGTGGTTGGAGCGCTACCTGCAGCGCAGTCAAGGGATAACTGGAGAGTCATTGCATCATATAAACGCAGCATTATCTTGATCGTTAACATATGAAGGGCAAGGTGATCAGCCCTGCGCTTCAGGTACCAGTCCAGGGTGATATTGAAAACCAGAGTGAAAAATCACTCATATTCTTTTTGACCCGCCTGGGGATCGAACCCGGGACCTACAGCACGGTAGCCAAATGCACTGACCACTGCACTACATGATCTATTGAGATGTGAAAGATTCCAAAAATAAGTAGTAATAAAAAGTCATGGTTGTCCGCCTTCATATTGTAATGATCAGCAAGCTCGGCTACCGTTCTGGAGGTCCCGGGTTCGATTCCCAGGGGGGATCAAATAAATACAAGTGATTTTTTCACTGTAATATTTATTCAATATTACCCTGGACTGGTACCTGAAGCGCAGGGCTGATCATCTTTCCTTCATGTGTTTACGATCAAGATAACACTGCGTTTATATGATATAGTGACCTTTGCATCATTGCGATGCGGATAAGGGTTTGAATGAATGAATGAAATGTGGTCCCGTGGTTAGTGTCGCGGACTCTTGAGTCAGAGTTTCTCGGTTGGAACCCACTCTACCACAATTTGTACCTATTTCTAATAATGAGCCTCTCAGGCTCACAGAAATAGTATGAAATTGAAATATTTATGTAAATAATAAAAACAAAAGTATTTCTCTTTTGTTTTTATTTTTATTGTATTTTTTTATCAGAAAAAGGTATCGTTATGTAAAAAAAAATTATCATACCCTTCGTCAACCGAGTTTTTGGTCAAATTGATCACCGGAGATTGGATCTTGATCCTCTTGGGGCTGGAGTGCTCCGGGGTGAGTACCTCACTGGAATAAAATGCAAAAAAAATACATATCACAATATTGTTAGTGCGTCCGAATCGTATATCAAAGGCAAATACGGAAAGATTTTTTATTGATATCTCAGCATAGACGAAGAAGAACATGCAAGTCTGGGTATTTACGGGGCTTACGACCTGTCTTAGGCATAGTTAAGTGATCACTTTGATCATGATCTCCAATTTTTATGCACCTTGTAATTTGACCATTTATTTTATTCACAACATTTTGAGTGTGTCCAAATCCTTGTTCACTTTTTTCTCATAATTTTTACATTTTTGACAACTCAACATAGATGAAGAAGAATATGAAAGTCAGGGCGTACGACCCGTCACAGGCTTGGTCAAGTGATCACTTTACACACGTGCAACCCATGATTGACAACCACGCTACTCAATTTTTGGAACTTCTAGATATATCGATTAGACTCGTAACACAGTGTGTGCGAGTTCACAATAGCCATCTATGTAGGAAGCCCTGTAAATGCCCAGACTTCCGTATTCTTCTTTGTCTATGTTGAGATGTCAAAAATGTAAACAAATAACTCCCAACAGGAAATAATCCAGATTTGTGAACAAGTATTTGGACACACTCAAAATCCTACATATATCAATTATCCCATGACACTGTACGTGTGAGTTCACTAGAATCATTTATGGTTAGATTGGATATAAGCTTTTCTTTAGAAGAGACCATTTTATTTAGACGTCTGCAAGATGCGAACCCCGGATTATTTTACATACTGGGAGACGCCTGAAAACATGATTTTAAATTTTGTTTCATATAGGAATGCTCGGACTTCTATCTTCTTTTGTAATATATCGCTCACTCTTTTCAAGAACGTCATAAATCGAAAATTGGCAATTTTCAGCTGTGCATGTTTTCGGAATGCCCAGAAAATGTACTATATTCCAGCAAAAGCGGCATATTTTTAACTTAATATTTATCCGCTACAGGGCAGAAAGTGTTGTTTTTGCATTTTGAAGAAAAGGTATTGTTTAAAATTTTTTTTAAATATACTTATTTTTTTCAAATGGAGGAAAAACCTTCAGGTTTTACCTAAAAAGATCTGTTGCACAGTTAAAAGTTCAATAAGTGGCTTGATATTTATTTTTAAAACATTGTATTATATTTTTAAACGTTCTCCTGAAAAATCAAGTTTTTCGATTTATGTCGTTCTTGAAAGAAGTGAGCGATATGTATAGATGATAGATGCTTCATCTCAAGTTAGACGGCTATAACGGAGTCTTCGTACCTGTCTTGGGACAGCTTCGGTTCCAGTGGCGGCCTTCCGCGTCTTCTCTTGACGGCGTCGGCGCCGGAAGGAGTGGGGGTCATGTTCAGCGGAGGTACCACTAGAGAACCTGGAAGAGTGAGAAGGGTTACCAGGCGGGTTCGCCGAGTTCGCCTCTTCTAAGGAGCTCAGGGTGGCGGATGTTACTGCTATACGGGGTAAGGAAAGTGAGCCTTTCTAAGGAGCTCGGGGTGGTGGATGACTGTGACCAGTGCCTATGACCGATGACTATGACCGGTCACTATGATCAGTCCCTATGACCGGTCACAATTATTATTCCCTATGACCAGTCACTATGACTAGTCACTATGTCCAGTCACTATGACCAGACATAATGACCAGTCACTATGACCAGTCACTATAACCAGTCACAATGACCAGTCACTATGACCAGTCATTATGACCGGTGAACATGATTAGTGAGTTTGACTTGCCACTATGACCAGTCACTATGACCAGTGACTTTGACAAGTCACTATGACCAGTGTCAATATGACCAGTCACTATAACAACTCACTATGGCCGGTGACTATGACCAGCCACTATGACCAGACATTATGACTATTAACAGTACTACCAATGACCAGTAACTATGACTATTAACAATACTACCAATGACCAGTGACTATGACCACTCACTTTGATCAGTCAATATGACCAGACACTTTGACCAGTCACTATGACTAGTTACTATGACCAGTCACTATGACCAGTCATTATAACCAGTGACCACGACCAGTCACTATGACCACTCACTGTGACCAGCCAATACGACCAGTCACTTTAATTAGTCAATATGACCAGTGACTATGACTGGTGCGCCCGACACGTACCGTTGACCGCGACCATGATCGGCTGGACGGGGTGGACCTCCTCTATGTCGGACATGAGCGAGTCGGCGGCGGGGGCGGGCTTGGCGGCCGCGAGCGTCGGCGCCGGAGCCGCGGGGCCCGCGGCGGCCGCGCCGGCTCCGGGGGGGCTGCCGCCGCCGGCCGGCTGCTTGCTGACCGAGTCCTTCCAGGACACGTCTGCGAGCCCCTTGATCTTTAGCTCCTCGGCGGTCTTCAGCAAGCCGGTGAGCTCCGTCTGTATTGATAAATAAACAAATTATATACAAAAAAGAAGTTTCATTTCTGTTGTGTCCTGTAGAAGGTAGGTACCTATATTGTATTGATCACTGGCCGGAAGATCGGGTGTAGTGCAACAGTAATCACTAATTTTTATTTTCTAATAAAAGTGGGTAACAAATAAATATATAGCAAATAAAATATATATAAGCAAATAAAAACCTATCAGCGGTTATAGCAAATAAAAACCTATCAGCGGAAGCTAAACTGGCAGTGCACAACGGAGTCCTGGTTCCAACTCTAATGTATGGAAGTGAAACATGGAGTTATCAAAAGAAGGATGAAAGTAGACTGAATGCAGTCGAAATGCCATCTCTCAGAAGAATGTGTAACAAAACGATGTATGATAGATGTGCAAATAGTGAAATAAGGAAGGAATGCAAAGCTGAGATAAGCATTATCGAGAAAATTAAGAAAGGTGTGTTGAGAACGAATGAGTGAGGAAAGAACGATAAAACAAATTTATGAGGCGAATGTTAGCGGGAAAAGAAGCAGAGGAAGACTGAGAAAAACATGGCACGATCAGGTATGCCAAATACTTGAAAGTGGTCAGGTTAGGAGTCGTAACAATCGGCGGGTATGTATGAGGAGATGCATGAACGTGGAAGAGGCGAAGAATGTTTGCAAGGACAGAGTGGTGTGGCGCTCTATTCTCTCTGCCTACCCCTGCGGGGAAGCGGCGTGATGGTTAGTTAGTTAGTTAGTTAGTTAATAAGAGTGGGTATAATATGGCGATAAAATACATTCCTATACATCCAGTGTAACGAATTCTCATAATAGCGAAATCGTGGTCCCGTGAAGTCCGTAATACCGAGATTCGACCTGTATATGTAATAAACTAACCATCACGCCGCTTTTCCGCAGAGGTAGGCAGAGAGAATAGAACGCCACACCACTCTGTCCTTGCAAACATTCTTCGCCTCTTCCGCGTTCATGCATCTCCTCATACGCACCCGCCGATTGTTTCGACTCCTAACCTGACCGCTTTCGAGTATTTGGCATACTTGATCGTGCCAAGTTTTTCTCGGTCTTCCTCTGCTCCTTTACCAATTACATTCGCCTCATAAATTTGTTTCACCGTTCTTTCCTCACTCATTCGTTCTACATGTCCAAACCATCTCAACGCACCTTTCTTAATTTTATCAATAATACTTATCTCAGCTTTGCATTCCTTCCTTATTTCACTATTCGAACACCTATCATACATCGTTTTGTCGCACGTTCTTCTAACTACTCTACTCCTAACCTTATATTAATAACACATAAAATTATTGTATATTATAACACAATTTTTTTGTCCGCCTCCGTGGTGTAATGGTCAGCACGTTCGGCTACCGTTCTGGAGGTCCCGGGTTCGATTCTCAAGGGGGGTAAAATAAATACAAGTGATTTTTTCACTGTCATATTTATTCAATATTACCCCGGACTGGTACCTGAAGCGGAGGTCTGATCACCTTTCCTTCATGTGTAAACGATCAAGATAACACTGCGTTTATATAACGCAGTGCCCTATGCACCATTGGGGTGCGGATAAGGGTTTTATTATTATTTTTTTTATATTATAACACAAAATTATCGTATATTATAACTAACTAACTAACTAACCGTCACGCCGCTTAATTCGAGAATCGAATGCCTCACCACTCTGTCTTTGCAAACATTCTTCGCCTCTTCTACATTCATGGATCTCCTCATACATACCCTCGCATATTATCAACACATAAAATCTGGCATTGTGCGGTCCGTTTCCGCCCCGGCTCGGGCGTCAAACAGGGCTGTGCGATGTCGCCGCGGGTGTTAGACACTACTCACATGGTGCACGCTGACCTCGCCCGTGTACATGAAGGCGAGCAGCTGGCGCAGGTGCTGCGGGTCGGTGCGGTCCAGCACGAGCGCCGGCTCCGCGCCGCCCTCGTGCCCGCCGAGCAGCGCGCCCAGCAGCCCCGAGCAGGAGGCCAGCACGGCGCGGTGCGCGCGGAAGGCGCACCCGCCGCACCACAGCGTCACATCGCAGAAGCTGCCTGCAAGGAGAAAGCCCGTGAGGAACTGTCACGAGAGGCGGGCGGAGCACTTTCCTCTCTGCACACAGTTTTTTTAAAATTGTATACATTTTTAATTTATGTTTTAATAATAATAATAAAAACCCTTATCCGCACCCCAATGGTGCATAGGGCACTGCGTCATAAAACGCGGTGTTATCTTGATCGTTTTGAACATGAAGGAAAGGTGATCAGCCCTCCGCTTCAGGTACCAGTCCATGGTAATTTTTAATAAATATTAATAATAATAATAATAAAAACCCTTATCCGCAACCCCAATGGTGCATAGGGCACTGCGTCATAAAACGCGGTGTTATCTTGATCGTTTTACACGTGAAGGAAAGGTGATCAGCCCTCCGCTTCAGGTACCAGTCCATGGTAATTTTGAATAAATATTACAGTGAAAAAATCACCAATATTTATTTGACCCCCCTGGGAATCGAACCCGGGACCTCCAGAACGGTATGAATAAATACGGATAAAGGTTTGAATGTTATCTTGATCGTTACACACGAAGGAAAGGTGATCAGCCCTCCGCTTCAGGTACCAGTCCATGGTAATATTGAAAAAATATTACAGTGAAAAAAATCACTTATATTTATTTTACCCCCCTTGGGAATCGAACCCGGGACCTCCGGAACGGTAGCCGAGCGTGCTGACCATTACACTACAGAGGCGGACAAAATTTAGGACTGTACTTCACAGGATCATGGATTGAAAAATAAAAATTATAAATTGTTGGAGGGTCTTCGACAACTCCGCTTGGAACACCGAGTACTTTGATCGGGAACGCCCCTGCAAAACAATGTTACTGAACTTTTTTGCTACTCAACGTCTTGCAGCCATTGTACAGTAGATTTTAAGTAATAGTGGTATTCACCAAGTAAAACATTAATTAAAAATGGATAGATTTCACCACAAAGCGACTGCCGAATCAATTAATGAACAAAATTATATACATTTATTCAAATCGCTCACTCCTTTCAAGAACGTCATAAATCAAAATACTTGATTGTTCAGGAGAACGATTTTAATGTTTAAAAATATAACACAATGTATTCAAAATAAATATCAAGCCACTTATTGAACTTTTTACTGTGCAACAGATCTTTTTAGGTAAAACCTGAAGGTTTTTTCTCCATTTGAAAAATATTAAATTTATTTATAAAAATAATTAAACAACACATTTTCTTCAAAATGCATAACTGAAAATTGACGATTTTTGATTTATGTCATTCTTGAAAGGAATGAGCGAAATGTCCGCCTTCGTAGTGTAATGGTCTGCTTGCTCGGCTACCGTTCTAGAGGTCCCGGGTTTGATTATTGAAAATAAATATTAGTGATTTTTTCACTGTAATATTTATTCAAAATTACCATAGACTGGTACCTGAAGCGGAAGGCTGATCACCTTTCCTTCATGTATAAACGATCAAGATAACATTGCGTTTATATGACAGTGCCCTATGCACCATTTGGGTGCGGATAAGGGTTTTATATATATATATATAATTAAAAACAAGCTTGATGGCGGCGCTCGGGAGGCATGCGGAGTGCATGGCCAAGCCAACTGAATCGCCTTTTCTTGACGACAGTTGCGACCAAGATTTGCTGCGTCCTACGCCTTATCTCTTCATTCCTCACAAAGTCAAACCACCGCACGCCTAAAATTCTCCGTTGTAAATGAAAAATGTATTCAAAAAGAACTCCACCGACAAGACACACAAGGTGACTTGGTCGGTCTCCCCAATTTTTTAAAAAAAATATGTTTAAAATTGTGATTTTAATAAAAGTATACAATTTATGTAAATAAAAATTGAAAAATATCATTCCGAGGATGATGAGGGTCGTCTGTTACCTTTAGCTAGCAGCTCCGAGAAGGTGAACTGTATGTTGGTGTTGTGGTACTTCCACTTGAGGCAGTACTGTTGCGGGAGCATCGTGGCGGAGAAGTCCTCAGCCCAGCATTACAGGCGGCGGTGCGGATCTACAACACACACACGCACATTAACCTGCGATAAGTCAAATCCTAAGTTTTCTAACGCACATATCGCTCACTCCTTTCAAGAACGTCATAAATCGAAAATCGTCAATTTTCAGTTGTGCATATTTTCGGAATGCCCAAAAAATGTACTATATCCCAGCAAAAGCGGCATATTTTTAACTTAATATTTACCCGCTACAGGGCAGAAAGTGTTGTTTTTGCATTTTGAAGAAAAGGTATTGTTTAATAATTTTTTTAATGTAATAAATATTTTTCAAATGGAGAAAAACCTTCAGGTTTTACCTAAAAAGATCTGTTGCACAGTAAAAAGTTCAATAAGTGGCTTGGTATTTATTTTTAATACATTGTATTATATTTTAAAACTTTAAAAACGTTCTGAATGTGAGAGGGAAAACAGAACGTGGACGACCGAAAAAGACTTGGCACAATCAGATCAATCAGAACCTAAAATCTGGCGGTGTCAAAAGTCTGCGTAATCGGAGGGCATGTATGACTAGATGTATGGATGTGAAGGAGGCGAGGAGTGTATGTCAGGACAGAAGAGTGTGGCGTTCCATCCTCTCTGCCTACCCCTGCGGAGAAACGGCGTGATGGTAGTAGTAGTAGTAGTAGTAGTAAAAACGTTCTCATGAAAAATCAAGTTTTTTGATTTATGACGTTCTTGAAAGGAGTGAGGAATATGAACATGCCCTACGTAAAGTGCTCTAACTACATTTTCGTCAATTTTGAGATATTTGGTGTATGTTATCAACTGACCGTTAGCTACAAATATAAAAAAACAAAAAATTATATTAAATAAATAACGCCTAGTTTTCAGGCGTATAAGACGCTGTCTATATGGAATTTTCGAAATGAACTGAACTCCTAAAACGCTAACTACATAATTTTGACAAAGCATAAAGTTTTAAAACGATGTAATACATTATTTTATCGTCTTTTTTAATGTATAATACTAGGTTAGAATTTCAGATAAAACCGTTAATTAATAAAAACAATACGTTCAAATCTTCTAAGCTCTCTCCTGTAAAGTAACAGATTTGCAGATAGAGTACTTTACGTAGGGGCCGTCGATATATAGTCACATATCGCTCACTTCTTTCAAAAATTGTCAATTTCCAGCTGTGCATGTTTTCGGAATGCCCAAAAAATGTACTATATCCCAGCAAAAGCGGCATATTTTTAACTTAATATTTACCCGCTACAGGGCAGAATGTGTTGTTTTTGCATTTTAAAGAAAAGGTATTGTTTAATTATTTTTTTAAATAAACTAAATATTTTTCAAATGGAGAAGAAACCTTCAGGTTTTACTTAAAAAGATCTGTTGCACAGTAAAAAGTTCAGTAAGTTGCTTGATATTTATTTTTAATATATTGTATTATATTTTTAAACTTAAAAAACAATCTCCTGAAAAATCAAGTTTTTTTATTTATGACGTTCTTGAAAGGAGTGAGCGATATTTACTATATAAAATATAAAAATACGCTATTAGAGAAATAAAAAGTCTTAAACATAAAATAATAAATAAATAACAAATAGTAAGCACTGGTCAATACACGTCTCCTTCACACACTATCAGCGAGCAGCGAGAGAGAGTGAAACACAACGTTTACATTTATCCATTATAACATGGGGAAGAAATGCTGAGAAAGTACACACTTCAAGGTGGATAACAATATATTAAATAAATCTATACTTTCAAAAGCATTGGCTAACATGTGAAGCCGCGGAATGGGAGAGAACATGGCACAGTTTGCATTATGTACAAATACTGGGAATACAGATTTTTGCCTAGTACCTCTTGGACGCACGCTAAGCTTTATTTGATTTAGGAGATCAGGGCTGTTGAGAATTTTATATAACAGGACCAAATCAGTAATTACCCTTCTATCACTAAGATTTATTAATTTCAGCCGCTTTATTAAGCAATTATAATATAATCTAACTCAGAGGTTCCCAAACTCTTTTATCTCGTAGACCCCTTGCCTTACCTGATATGGATTTTTATCAAATTCATCAACTTCAAATGTATTTTTGACAGCCGGTATATGTAGTGTCACTCACATTGAACCACACATGTTAGGTTTTATCCTTGTCCGCCTCCGTAGTGTAATAGTCAGCACGCTCGGCTACCGTTCTGGAGGTCCCGGGTTCGATTCCCAAGGGGGGTAAAAATAAATATAAGTGATTTTTTCACTGTAATATTTATTCAATATTACCATGGACTGGTACCTGAAGTGGAGGGCTGATCACCTTTCCTTCATGTGTAAAACGATCATGATAACACTGCGTTTATAAGACACTGTGTTCTATGCACCATTGGGGTGCGGATAAGGGTTTGATTGATATTTTAAATTCAAATTAAAACATAGACCCCTTGCGAGTTGTCATAGACCCCCGGGGGTCGATATAGACCACTTTGGGAATCACTGATCTAACTCAGCAATGAGTATATATAGTCTACAACAAGGTATAGTTACAACAAGGTATACAACAAGGTATAGTTTGCATTATGTACAGATACTGGGAATACAGATTTTTGCCTAGTACCTCTTGGACGCACGCTAAGCTTTATTTGATTTAGGAGATCAGGGCTGTTGAGAATTTTATATAACAGGACCAAATCAGTAATTACCCTTCTATCACTAAGGTATTATGGTAACATATTATGTTTAATGCTAAATGTGGGCCTACTTTACTAAGCGCAGGCAGTCAAAATATGGAGCGATTGTGTTATTTTCACAAAACTAGACTTTTTCAGCGGCACACCAGCTAATTTTATTATATTATTATTATTATTATTATTTCCAAAATAAAACAAGGTTTTGTTGGATTGAATTCTACATTTATTTATGTATATGTTAATACGTGACGCGTTTCCTCTTCTTAGGACATTATCAAACACAGTTATTCAGTATTGAAAAAAAAACAGGAGACACAAACCGATAATGACGTCATCTTAATTTTTTACCAACCCCCGCTCTCTGATTGGCTGATACGGGTCAGAAGACAAGTTCCATGAATATAGCGGAATTCAAAATACAACGCTGTTTTTAAGTATTTTTTAGCAGGATTTTCAAGTATGTAAATATTTTTAATGTGTGACAAAACGATGTATGATAGATGTGCGAATAGTGAAATAAGGAAGGAATGCAAAGCTGAGATAAGCATTATCCATAAAATTAAGAAAGGTGTGTTGAGATGGTTTGGACATGTAGAACGAATGAGTGAGGAAAGAATGGTAAAACAAATTTATGGGGCGAATGTTAGCGGGAAAAGAAGCGGAGGAAGACCGAGAAAAACATGGCACGATCAGGTATGCCAAACACTTGAAAGCGGTCAGGTTGGGAGTCGTAACAATCGGCGGGTATGTATGAGGAGATGCATGAACGTGGAAGAGGCGAAGAATGTTTGCAAGGACAGAGTGGTGTGGCGCTCTATACTCTCTGCCTACCCCTGCGGGGAAGCGGCGTGATGGTTAGTTAGTTACTAACTTTTTCTTTTTCATCTTTTTTACTAATTAATTTTTTAATTTTTGATTTTCTGTAAGGGTCAAATATTCGTAGTTTATATTCTTCAAACCCTTGTCCGCACCCGATGGTGCATAGGGCACTGCATCATTTAAACGCAGTGTTATCTTGATCGTTAGCACATGAAGGAGAGGTGATCGGCCCTCTACGCTTTATGTACTAGTCCAGGGTAATATACCCCTGCGGGGAAGCGGCGTGATGGTTGGTTAGTTAGTTAGTTAGAAAAGGGAGTTGTATAAAGCTGTGATATTCTTCAAACGGACACATATTTACATGTCAGGGTTAGTCACAAATTGACGCAAATATAATAGGCACGAAAGTATTGCAAACCCAAATAATTATCCTACAACATTTTGAGTGTGTCCAAATACTTGTTCACAAAATCTGGATTATCTCCAATTACAGGAGTTATTTTCATATTATTTTTTGACATCTCATCAAAGATGAAGAAGAATATGGAAGTCTGGGCATTTACGGGGCTTACGACCATCACCAATAGATGTCTCTAGTGAAGTTCTAGTGATTCATGAACAAGGTTTCTAAATTGGTTCATATATATAGAACTTCCAAGAATTTGAGTAGTGTGGTTGTCAATAATGGGTAGAATTGGTGAGTGTTACACGTGTGTAAAGTGATCACTTAAACCAGCCTATGACGGTCGTAAGCCCCGTAAATGCCCAGACTTCCATATTCTTCTTCATCTTTGATGAGATGTCAAAAAATAATACCAAATATTCACATTATTAATGACATTATGTCAATTAAACAAACATTATGTCCGCCTCCGTAGTGTAATGGTCAGCACGCTCGGCTACCGTCCTGGAGGTCCCGGGTTCGATTCCCAGGGGGTGGGGGTCAAATAAATATAATAATAATAATAAATCCCTTACCGCACCCCAATGGTGCATAGGGCACTGCTTCATATAAACGCAGTGTTATCTCGGTCGATTACACATGAAGGAAAGGTGATCAGCCCCCCGCTTCAGGTTCCAGTCCAGGGTAATATTGAATAAATATTACAGTGAAAAAATCACTTATATTTTTTAAACCCCCCTGGGAATCGAACCCGGGACCTCCAGAACGGTAGGCGAGCATGCTGACCATTACACTACGGAGGCGGACAGAGGAGACATATAAGGGATTTTTTTCACTGTAATATTTATTCAATATTACCCTGGACTGGTACCTGAAGCGGGGGGCTGATCACCTTTCCTTCATGTGTAAACGATCAAAAAAACACTGCGTTTGTATGATGCAGTGCCCTATGCACCATTGGGGTGCGGATAAGGGTTTATTATTATTATGTCAATATTGTGCGATCCACAAATGGCATTGTATCTACAAATATAGTTAACTCATCAAAGATGAAGAAGGATATGGAAGTCTGGGCATTTACGGGGCTGACGACCGTCATAGGCTGGTTTAAGTCATCACTTTACACACGGGTAACATTCTCCAATTCTACCCATTATTGACGACCACACTAGTCAAATTCTTAGAAGTTCTATACATATCGCTCACTCCTTTCAAGAACGTCATAAATCAAAAAACTTGATTTTTCAGGAGAACGTTTTTTAATGTTTAAAAATATAACACAATGTATTAAAAATAAATATCAAGCCACTTATCGAACTTTTTACTTTGCAAAAGATCTTTTTACGTAAAACCTGAAGGTTTTTTCTCCATTTGAAAAATATTTAGTATATTTAAAAAAAATAATTAAACAATACCTTTTCTACAAAATGCGAAAACAACACTTTCTACCCTGTAGCGGGTAAATATTAAGTTTTAAAAATGCCGCTTTTGCTGGGATATAGTAAATTTTCTGGGCATTCCAAAAACATGCACAACTGAAAATTGACGATTTTTGATTTATGCTGTTCTTGAAAGGAGTGAGCGATATATGAACCAATTTTGAAACTTTGTTCTTGAATCACTAGAACTTCACTAGAGACATCTATTGGTGAGATGAAAAGAAGCCTTTTTATTGAGCAGAAACTCTTATATTAGTATGTGAGGTCCGAATCCTGGATTATAATCACACACATGAGAAACGCCAGAAAATATCATTTATATTTATATTATTTTAGCTTATAATTTGATCAGTTAATTTATTCACAAATATGAAGCAGTTATTATTCAAATTAGTTTTAAAACATCTCAACAAAGATGAAGAAGAATATGGAAGTCTGGGCATTTCGGTCGCAAGCCCCCTAAATGCGCAGACTTCCATATTCTTCTTCATCTTTGATGAGATGTCAAAAAATAATTAATATTGTGTCATTACAACTATATGGGAAAGAAAATGGAGGTGTATTTGTAAGATGGAATACAATGTTTCAAGTTTTAATACTACCACAAGGCTGTACATGTCAATTTTAACATGTAAACACACCGCCATAAAAAGTGTATGGGTATAATTTTTAAGGTTATTTTGCGCAAAATATGACTTGCCCAGAGAACTCTGATAAGAAACCTAATTTGTGAATGCAAATGAATAAGAAAATAAATGAACGACGAAGGAATTAGTGATAATTTCAAATTTCCAAGAAAAAAAAATCAAGACTTGCAATAGAAAATGCTACACTTTCTTTTGACGCATATATACTTTTTTAACTGGTTTTCCCACAACATACTTCTTACGAGTTTATTTGAGTTCAAATAAAGATTGATAAACAATTGAGCGTCGGGAATTTAACAGAAGAAAGTCGTTTTGAAAAAAAAAAAATACAGTTTTCCAAAAATCTAATTAAAACTCCTAATTATGTGGCAAGTCTAATTTAGCCTTTCGAATTTTGGAAATCGTAAGACCGCAGCGACGTCGGTCAAATTCGAAATGGCATCCGTAATAAGGTGAATTGAAAGATTACAACAAAATTTAAGCGAATAAAGTACAATTAATGCAGTAAACTAACCATCAAAGATGTCGAGCCGCCTGGGAAACTTCAAAAAACATAAGTCACTCACAGAACGGAACTTCACATTTGATTTTTTTTTTCAAAAACACACACAAAACTTTGCGAATAGGTTCTCAAAAGTTGACCAAAACACACAGAGTAAAACGCGAGAGTCGAGTGGATACGATTAATTTCAATTAACTTCAGGAAACCACGGAGTTATAATTTGTAAAAAACAACCCGAACTTCAAGCCGCTGTCACAACTCGCCGAATACATTTCGATTTTACTGCGCTGTGGTAATTTTGAAAAACTCGTAAACGGTAAAAATCAATACCGCTTTCACATGCCCAACAATTGTAAACTTATGTATTTTTTTTCGTAAAAAACGTAATAAAAACAACACAGCCACACGATACAACGCGAACGCTAGCTGTCAGACGTACAGACATAACGGAACTCCTCATACCGGAGCAATTCGGTCCCTGTTCCGTTTGTAATCGCAGCCATTTGAGCCGAATACTCCGAATTATTTTATAATCTGTTAAAATTGCTATTAAATATTTATTTATTAATCACTTTTGAAAGCGGTGTACTCTACGCTTAACTTGTCGGAAAACTGCGCACAGGAAAGTCGGCTCTATTCGCGACGTCTATAGAGACCATTGTCCGCGAACGCGAAAACGCACGGACGGGCTCATTCGCTTCTTGCAATTTCGGATTTTGGTTCGCGGAGGTCGCTCGTTCGTGAAAAATGACAAAATAAAAAATACATTAGGCAGTGGCTCGGCTGGCGGAGTAGCAATTTTGAGTTTCATGCAGCGTTTGACCGGCGTAATTTTTACGTTATTTGAAAAGGCCGCCCGACCGAGTTAGTGGAGCCGTTCGGACGGCTTCCAATGGCCCGGGCAGCGCCGGGACACTCGCAAAAAGGTCCTATACAAATGTCGCGTGTTTTAGCGAGTGTTTTTGCCTAGAATTTTTACTCATGAATTACATTAAATTATAGTAACGTTAAACATAAAGAGTAAATCCACTCACGAGTAGGCATAGGTTATGAAACTTAAAAAGTTAAAACCTGAGTAGGGTCATGATAAGCGGTGTTGCATAAGCCGTAGCTAGATTTCAGAGTCACTTGGACCTTAGGTAATTAAAAAAAATGCAAGAAAATATTAATATATCTGTTTTATGTATATATTAGGTTAAAATGGATAAAAACAATAAAAAAATGTTAAAAGAACTCCACCGACAAGACACACAAGGTGGCTTGGTGGGTCTCTGCAAAAAATATTTTAAGTATGTTTATAATTGTGATAGTTTCGACATGTGGAACGTATCAGTGAGGAAATAACGGTTAAACAAATTTATGAGGCGAATGTAGTTGGAAAAAGAAGCAGTGGAAGACCAAGAAAACTTGGCACAATCAGGTATGTCAAATACTTGAAAGCGGCCAGGTCAGGAGTCGTAATAATCGTCGGGTATGTATGAGGAGATGCATGGATGTGGAAGAGACGAAGAATGTTTCCAAAACAGAGTGGTGTGGCGTTCGATTCTCTCTGCCTACCCCTGCGGAGAAGCGGCGTTGTTATCAAGTTGAGACACCTTTAAAATTAAAAATTGATTTTTAAAAACAATATTTTGTAATCTTCGCCCTTTTGACTAAGTTGCCTGCATTTCCATTCGCCTGACACCGTCCGGATCCTATTCAAAATTGTACTAAATCAACTCAAAATTGTACGCGCGTACAATGTTGTCGCTTTTCGAAGTTTTTTCGCTTCGAGCACGCGGCAACAGTGTTTTTTGACTACGCCAACCAAAATCAATAATCTAAAAATTAGTTTATTTTAAATCTGGCGGCGTCATCGTCGTTTTTGTTTGCCCGCCGATAAGAATAGACACCATTTTTTGGGATGGAATTTTTTTACACGCACACATACACTCTTTACAGACACTTGCGAGCCATTTCCGCTCCACTGGGTGCCGTGGATATATTTTGAAAAGACTTCTTAGGAAATTTGTTATCTCGACTATTTTGTGATTTGTTGATTTGTTCAGGCGACACTTCCGCTAGGTTCTAGCTATTGTCGGCCGTTCGTAATTAAAATATTGCTCTGTAAGTACGGCTAATTATGCCGGTAAGTTCTAATTGAGCGTGGCTAGCACATTAGTATGTAGCTCGTTCAAAATTCGGCTTCTGTGTCGGTATTTTTCATTCAAATTTCGTTTTTAAAACGTGTTTATTACGATTTTAACTGGAAATTGATCGAAATGAACGCATGTATGCAAGTACTTATTTAGGATAATAAACGAATGACATAGTAATTCATATGTACTTGTTCGGAATTAGTTGAAAAGTAATTGTTTCTTACTATTTTAAATGAAAATGTATCGAAATGGACGCATGTATGCGTAATACATAAATAATAGGTACTTATCCCAAATTAGTTGAAAACTATGTTTTCCCTACAATTTTTACTATATATAGATGGAAATAAAACACATATATATTCATACATTAATTTGGATTGAGAAATTATGATATTTTGAACGAATGACGCATTAATTAACTACTTCGCTCACTCCTTTCAAGAACGTCATAAATCAAAAAACATTTTTTTCAGGAGAACGTTTTTAAAGTATAAAAATATAATGAAATGTATTAAAAATAAATATCAAGCCACTTATTGAACTTTTTAATGTGCAACATATCTTTTTAGGTAAAACCTGAAGGTTTTTTCTCAATTTAAAAAATATTTAGTATATTTCAAAAAATAATTAATCAATACCTTTTCTTCAAAATGCAAAAACAACACTTTCTGCCCTGTAGCGGGTAAATATTAACTTAAAAATATGCCGCTTTTGCTGGGATATAGTACATTTTCTGGGCATTCTGAAAACATGAACAACTTAAAATTGACGATTTTTGATTTATGACGTTCTTGAAAGGAGTGAGCTACTTATCCGAAATTAGTTTTTAAAAATTACGTTTTTCTTACTATTTTAACTGGATATGGATCGAAATAAACGCATGTATGCAAGTATTAACTAAGAATGAGAAATAATTTTTTTTTGAACGAATGACACGTTAATTAATGGGTGTGTATTTTAAATTAGTTAAAAACATTTAGTTTTTCTCACAATTTTTACTACATATACGCGTATCAAAATATACCCGTGTACTTAAAAATTAATTTCTAATAAGAAATAATAATATTTTGAAGTAATGACTCATTAATTAATTTATTTATTTGTACAGAAAAGAAATAAGTGCATTGGCGGGCTTATTGCTAAAAAGCAATATCTTCCGACCAACCAAAAACAGAGAAGTGATATTGGTCAAAATGTTTGATACCATATATAGCTGTTTGCAATTAGAGGGTACATAGTACTAGAACATTAAAAAAAAATATAATTTACAAATTGATGATAATAAGGAAGGCAAAGGAAGAAGGTAGTTTAGGGAAGGAGGTAGAGGGAGGAGGTTTGATGGACAGTTAGGGTACTAATGACAGATAGTAATGTCTCAGACGTTTCTTGAAAGTTATTAGAGAAGGTGCATTATATGACCTCAGTAAAAGTGCCCTAGTTTTCGAGATACTTCCACTTTTATGAATTTCCCGAACATCTTCGCCTTTAGATCAGTTTTTCGAGTGCCATTTTTTAAATTTTTCATATTATTTTTGGATTTTAATTTATGTTTCACAATACTGAATAACTATTCTGTTGATCACAGTCCAAAATATTACCAATACTGGCTTGCCTTGGCGGGAAAGAAATTAATTAATTGCTATTATTAAGGTCCGCCTCCGTGGTGTAATGGTCAGCACGCTCGGCTACCGTTCTGGAGGTCCCGGGTTCGATTCCCAAGGGGAGTAAAATAAATATAAGTGATTTTTTCACTGTCATATTTATTCAATATTACCCTGGACTGGTACCTGAAGCGGAGGGCTGATCACCTTTCCTTCATGTGTAAACGATCAAGATAACATTGCGTTCATATGACGCAGTGCCCTATGCACCATTGGGGTGCGGATAAGGGTTTTTATTATTATTATTATTATTAAGGAGGTTGGGCATTTTTAAGAAGCAGTTTGTGGCCATTTGTATCCTACTTTAGATCCTTCAGGAATGGACCCCACAAAGAAGCGTCATCGTCTAGAACTCATCTTTCTTACATGATATTAAAATATTTCATAGTAAAATGTATTATTTGTGTATATTAATATATTGTGTAAAAAATGAATCACAGTATTTTTGCACAGCAACGCTTTGTTGATATTTATTTTTCGTATGAAATTCATCATTTTTCATGTCATGTTTGAATGTGTGTGTAAGAACTGTATGAACGTGTGCACACACTTTTAAACAGAGTCGAATCCTGCTTACAAAAACATTTTTTTATTTTTTTATAATTTATAATAAAAGAGAAATATTTCGCTCACTCCTTTCAAGAACGTCATAAATCAAAAATCGTCAATTTTCTGTTGTGTATGTTTTCGGAATGCCCAGAAAATGTACTACATCCCACCAAAAGAGGCATATTTTTAACTTAATATTTACCCACTACAGGGCAAAAAGTGTTGTTTTTGCATTTTGAAGAAGAGGTATTGTTTAATTATTTTTTTAAATATATTAAATAATTTTGAAATGGAGAAAAAACCTTCAGGTTTTACCTAAAATAATATGTTGCACAGTAAAAAGTTTAATAAGTGGCTTGATATTTATTTTTAATACATTCTATTATATTTTTAAACTTTAAAAACGTTCTCCTGAAAAATCAAGTATTTTGATTTATGACGTTCTTGAAAGGAGCGAGCGATTTGTGTTTTTATTATTTACACAAATATTTCAATTTCATACTATTTCTGTGAGCCTAAGCGGCTCACTATTAGAAATAGGTATCAAATTGCTGTAGAGTGGGTTCGAACCGAGAAACTCTGACTTAAGAGTCCGCGACACTGACCACGGGACCATAACCCGACACCAAAAAAAAAGTCAACATATCTTTGACAGCTATATTTTTCAAACTAACTAATCACGCCGCTTCTCCGCAGGGGTAGGCAGAGAGAATCAAACGCCACACCACTCTGTCTTTGCAAACATTCTTCGCCTCTTTCACATTCATGTATCTCCTCATACATACCCGACAATTATTACGACTCCTGACCCGGCCGATTTCGAGTATTTGACATACATACTTGATTATGCCGAGTTTTCCTCGGTCTTCCTCTGTTTCCAACTACATTTGCCTCATAAATTTGTTTACATATTCATACGTTTCACACGTCCAAACCATCACAACACACCTTTCTTAATTTTATCGATAATGCTTATCTCAACCTTATTTCCTTATTTCATAGTCTTACAGGAGAAAGTAAAAATATTTGTAATATTTATATCCTAGATAACTAAA
The DNA here is from genome assembly GCF_059751285.1 of Brachycentrus maculatus. Lineage (NCBI taxonomy): Eukaryota > Metazoa > Arthropoda > Insecta > Trichoptera > Brachycentridae > Brachycentrus > Brachycentrus maculatus. The sequence goes on along the minus strand of NW_028281280.1, from coordinate 398,534 downwards.
CATTCGTCCACGCGACGACGCCCTTCTGGGAAAAAGTCAAGTGCTTTTAGTTAAGTTACTTCTCTGCATCCCGCACCCGCCAGGCTTTGTTTGCGGAATAGTGATTTAAATGTCTCTTAAATGTTGAATGTCTCTTACATTCATTCCTAATAAACCAAACTTAAGTGTCATGTAACCAGTTACTATTTTTAATGAATACTTTTGATAACTTTCACGTTTTTAATTGCGTAGTCCGCTTGACGAATGTCTAGTTACTATGTATCTTCAAAGATAGTTTAATTATCTATGGTTAATATACTTTTTTTTCGATTTTTTTTGGCGGGATTACAATCAGCTGTCAGTTCGCCCCTGCGCCGGCTTCTAGAATTTCTCGATTTTGAAATTTGAAAATAACAAAAAATATCGAGCGCCCCACATCTGGCAACGCCGGAAATTCGAATCGAGAGACACACACATTACATTTTTTTGTAAATACAAGTACCTACACGCCGCTGTGCGCTGTGTGTAGTAAGTAGTAAGCATATCGCTCACTCCTTTCAACAACGCCATATATCAAAAAATGATTTTTCAGGAGATCGTTTTTAAAGTTTAAAAATATTATACAATGTGTTGAAAATAAATATCAAGCCACTTATTGAACTTTTTACTGTGCAACAGATCTTTTAAGGTTATACCTGAATGGTTTTTCTCCATTTAAAAAATATTTAGTATATTTAAAAAAAATAATTAAACAATATCTTTTCTTCAAAATGCAAAAACAACACTTTCTGCCCTGTAGCGGGTGAATATTAAGTTAAAAATATGTCGCTTTTGCTGGTATATAGTACATTTTCTAGGCATTCCGAAAACATGCACAACTGAAAATCAACGATTTTTGATATATGACGTTGTTGAAAGGAGTGAGCGATATATGCGGTGTTGGTGCGCGGGCAGGCGCGCGGGGTGATAAAAAAATATGTCGGATCAAATTTAAAAATGAAAAACGTACGCCCGCCATGGCGGCCAACGCCGCGAGACGAAATTCAAAAACGTCGCTGCGAGGAAATCTTTTGACGTTTGCAAGGTGAATGTTGCCATGGCGCGGAAAATTTTAATGGGGAGCGCTGGGAAAATAGTCCCAAATGATAAATATTTCTTTTTCCTTGCTCTATCTGAACGTATCGTCTTTGTAGACTGTTAGAGTTAGTAATTAGTGTTCATTTACAAACTTTTTGTGCCATTGTTTAAAAAATACGTTTTAAAATTTAATATCCACAGTATTTTTAGTTGAAAACACAGTTACAAATATTTTTGCAAAAAAAATGAAAACGGTGAAAACAAGATGGATGAATGTAGACTGAATGCAGTTGAAATGCGATCTCTCAGAAGAATGTGCGACAAAACGATGTATGATAGATGTGCGAATAGTGAAATAAGGAAGGAATGCAAAGCTGAGATAAGCATTATCGATAAAATTAAAAAAGGTGTGGCAAAACGATGTTTGATAGATGTTCGAATGATGAATTAAGGAAAGAATGTAAGGCTGAGATAAGCATTATCGATAAAATTAAGAAAGGTGTGTTGAGATGGTTTGGACACGTAGAACGAATGAGTGAGGAAAGAACGGTGAAACAAATTTATGAGGCGAATGTTAGTGGGAAAAAAAGCAGAAGAAGACCGAGAAAAACATGACACGATCAGGTATGCCAAATACTTGAAAGTGGTCAGGTTAGGAGTCGTAACAATCGGCGGGTATGTATGAGGAGATGCATGAACGTGGAAGAGGCGAAGAATGTTTGCAAGGACAGAGTGATGTGGCGCTCTATTCTCTCTGCCTACCCCTGCGGGGAAGCGGCGTGATGGTTTGTTAGTTGGTTAGTTAGTTAGAAAAGAAGATGGATGAATGTAGGCTGAATGCAGTAGAAATGAGCTCTCTCAGACGAATGTATGGCGAAACGTTGTATGATAGGTGTTCGAATAGTGATATAAGGTAATAATGCAAGGCTGATATTAGCATTATCTATCAAACTAAGAAAGACATGTTGGGATGGTTTGGGCATGTGGAACCAACGAGTGAAGAAAGAATAGTCAAACAAATTGTAAATAATAAAAGCGGAGGAAGATGGGGGAAAATTTAGCACAATCTGTATTTAAAATACTTGGCCGTGATCAGCCCAAAAATCGAAATAATCGGGGTATGTATGAGGAGAAGCATTAAAGTGAAGGAGGTGAAGAATATTTGCAAAAACAGAGCAGTATGGAGTGACGTCCTATTCTCTCTGCCTACCCCTTTGGAGAATCTGCGTGATAGTTGGTAATTAATTGTACAACTTACTCCACACTTCCCTTATTTTACAAAGCAGGTACCTACTTCTGTGAAATAAAATATACGTCTGGCAGCACTGAGATCCGAAGAACTGTCAAATCCCTGTCAAAACAAGCCATGTGTCAACTGCTGGCTTTTAAATTGAGATTTTATATATAAAATCAATGAAGCAATGGTAATCTTTTAAAAATAATCAATAATTACATTGTATATATGTAGTTTAAATATATTTTAATGTGTTTGTGCCTTGATTTTAGGATATTAACGCATTTTCGAGCGATAATTTTGACGTCAAGGAGTGGATCAACCAGACGTATGAGGCCTCTAATAAAAGCCATCTGAAGGAGGTAAATTCACACACACACATAACTAACATACTCTTAACATAGACGAAGAAGAAGTATAGTCATTAGCTGGTTCAAGTAATAACTTTTTGCACCATTCTACCATGATTGACAACCACACTAATCAAATTTCGGAAGTTTTATTTATGCTCCTATTACCAACCACGTTCGGCTCATAAATTCGTTTGAGTATCCTTTCTTCACTCATTGGTTCCACACGCCCAAACCATCCCAAGCCGCCTTGCTGGATAGTGCTCATCTCAGCCTTGCACCCTTTCCTTATATCACCATTGGAACATCTACCATACATGGTCTTGCCGCACTGAGAGATGGCATCCCGACTGCATCCAGTCTACTCTCATCCTTCCCAAACCATCCCAAGCCGCCTTCCTTAGTTTGCTGGATAGTGCTCATCTCAGCCTTGCACCCTTTCCTTATATCACCATTGGAACATCTACCATACATGGTCTTGCCGCATTGAGAGATGGCGTCCCGATTGCATCCAGTCTACTCTCATCCTTCCCAAACCATCCCAAGCCGCCTTCCTTAGTGTGCTGGATAGTGCTCATCTCAGCCTTGCACCCTTTCCTTATATCACCATTGGAACATCTACCATACATGGTCTTGCCGCACTGAGAGATGGCATCCCGACTGCATCCAGTGTACTCTCATCCCTCCCAAACCATCCCAAGCCGCCTTCCTTAGTTTGCTGGATAGTGCTCATCTCAGCCTTGCACCCTTTCCTTATATCACCATTGGAACATCTACCATACATGGTCTTGCCGCACTGAGAGATGGCATCCCGACTGCATCCAGTCTACTCTCATCCTTCCCAAACCATCCCAAGCCGCCTTCCTTAGTGTGCTGGATAGTGCTCATCTCAGCCTTGCACCCTTTCCTTATATCACCATTGGAACATCTACCATACATGGTCTTGCCGCACTGAGAGATGGCATCCCGACTGCATCCAGTGTACTCTCATCCCTCCCAAACCATCCCAAGCCGCCTTCCTTAGTTTGCTGGATAGTGCTCATCTCAGCCTTGCACCCTTTCCTTATATCACCATTGGAACATCTACCATACATGGTCTTGCCGCACTGAGAGATGGCATCCCGACTGCATCCAGTCTACTCTCATCCTTCCCAAACCATCCCAAGCCGCCTTCCTTAGTTTGCTGGATAGTGCTCATCTCAGCCTTGCACCCTTTCCTTATATCACCATTGGAACATCTACCATACATGGTCTTGCCGCACTGAGAGATGGCATCCCGACTGCATCCAGTGTACTCTCATCCCTCCCAAACCATCCCAAGCCGCCTTCCTTAGTTTGCTGGATAGTGCTCATCTCAGCCTTGCACCCTTTCCTTATATCACCATTGGAACATCTACCATACATGGTCTTGCCGCACTGAGAGATGGCATCCCGACTACATCCGGCCACTTTCATCTTCATTTCTCTCTGTAACTTAGTCCATTAGGTGGAATATTGTGGATGAGTATCATCGTTGAACAACAAACTAGACAAAAATATCCACATCTTCTAGTACACAACCATAATACACGATTTACCCACAACGAAGGTTTGATAGTCCCAAGACAACCCTGAATATTTAAACTGTGTGTTTCTGAGTAAGCGGCAGCTCAAACGCCACACGGTGTATATATTGGGCAAGGTTTCATAATATCCTTTATATCTACTAGACAGAAATATAGAAATCTTCTAGTACACAGCCATGATACACGATTTACCCACAACAAAGGTTTGATAGTCCCAAGAATTAACAGTAAATATGGGAGTCCAACACAGCAATATATCGTTACAAACATTTTTAATTTGTTGCCGACGGAGGTTAGAGGTCAAATTAAAATATGGAACAAAGTCAAAATAAAGGAATGGGTAAATGATCAAGAGTTAATTCTTTGAAAATTGTAAAATAGTTTATATTCTGAATTTTTTCTCTGTTTTTTGTGTGTATATTAGGTTAAAATAGATAAAACATAAAAAAACTTATGTAAAAAGAACTCCACCGACAAGACACACAAGGTGGCTTGGTGGGTCTCTGCAAAAAAATATTTTAAATATGTTTATAATTTATTTATTGTAACTGCAGACAGTTGGTAGAATTCCATATTGAATTGTTGGGTAATATATCCAAAATAAATTGTGTTTGATAATGCCCTAAGAAGGGGAAACGCGTCACGTATTAACATATACACAAATAAATGTAGAATTCAATCCAACAAACCTTATTTTATTTTGGATATATTACCCAATAATCATAATTGTTCTTTTAAATTAATGTATACAATTTATGTAAATAAAAAAAAACTTTACAACATTTTGAGTGTGTCCAAATACTTGTTCACAAAATCTGGATTATCTCCAATTACAGGAGTTACTTTCATACTATATTTTGACATCTCATCAAAGATGAAGAAGAATATGGAAGTCTGGGCATTTACGGGGCTTACGACCGTCATAGGCTGGTTTAAGTGATCACTTTACACACGTGTAACATTCACCAATTCTACCCATTATTGACAACCACACTACTCAAATTCTTGGAAGTTCTATATATGTATATGAACCAATTTAGAAACCTTGTTCATGAATCACTAGAACTTCACTAGAGACATCTATTGGTGAGATGTAAAGAAGCTTTTTATTAAGCAGAAACTCTTATATTAGTATGTGAGATCCGAATCCTGGATTATAATCACACACATGAGAAACGCCAGAAAATACCATTTTCATTTTTATTATTAAGCTTAAGCCCCGAAAATGCCCAGACTTCCATATTCTTCTTCATCTTTGATGAGATGTCAAAAAATAGTATAAAAAAAACTTTGTTAAACTTTTTTAATTTTATTTCAGTCGTTTGTGAACCACACCATACAAACACTCCAGCTGTATATGCAACAGCTGAACCATGCCTTGGAAGAGACCACTTCACGGGTGATCACTTTTTTTGTACTTTTTTTTTCTGTATTTACCCTCCCTTCCCGTGCTGTGTACCTAGTACACATTGCTTCTAATAACCATAATATCTCTATACATATAATAAATACAAGGCTAAGATTTTAGGTATTCCTCCATAACATATTTACGCATTCATTTAAACAAATAATATTAATAATAATCACAATTTATCGGGTACATCGGAGGTATTATATATATATATATATATATATATATATATATATATATATATATATATATATATATATATATATATATATATATATATATATATTTATATATATATAAATAATAAAAAACCCTTATCCGCACCCCAATAGTGCATAGGGCACTGTGTCATATTAACGCAGTGTTATCTTGATCGTTTACACATGAAGGAAAGGTGATCAGCCTCAGGTACGATTGCTTCAGGTACGAGTCCATGGTAATATTGAATAAATATTACAGTGAAAAAATCACTTATATTTATTTTACCCCCCTTGGGAATCGAACCTCCTCGTACCTCCAGAACGGTAGCCGAACGTGCTGACCATTACACTACGGAGGCCATATACATATATATATATATATATATATATATATATATATATATATATATATATATATATATATATATATATATATATATATAATATATATATATATATATATATATATATATATATATATATATATATATATATATATATATATATATATAAACAGCGCGTGAAGAGTGTGCGGGAACCGCGACAGCTATCATCTTCTTACAGTATTAATCCTCCCTTCCTGGTTTTGTGTACCTAGTACACATTGCTTCTAATAACCAAAATATCTCTATATATATAATAAATACAAGGCTAAGATTTTAGGTATTCCTCCATAACATATTTACTCATTCATTTAAACAAATAATATTAATAATAATCACAATTTATCGGGTACATCGGAGGTATTATATATATAAACAGCGCGTGAAGAGTGTGCGGGAACCGCGACGCTATATTCGCATCTCACTCTTGCAACTTGCACTCTGGAAGCGTGAGGAGCTCAAAGCTCAATGTTCTCTGGCTAGCGGCAGTAGCTCTTGGGCTTCCGACAAGAGTGGACCTATGCTTGTTCCGTGAGCGTTGCCAGATGGTTTTTAAATATTTTCAGCAAATAAATCTAAGTTATTATAATTTTTGACTTCATTTATAATTAATTAAGGGGATTAGCTATGAATTAGTATTTTTAACACCGAAACACATGCTTTTATTTTAAAACCAGCAGGGAAAGGTCAACGGCCGTAGCAAATTTGTACAAAAACTAACTAACCATCACGCCGCTTCTCCGCAGCGGTAGGCAGAGAGAATAAAGCGCCACACCACTCTGTCCTTGCAAACATTCTTCGTCTCTTCCACGTTCATGCATCTCCTCATACACACCCGCCGATTGTTACGACTCCTAACCTGACCACTTTCAAGTATTTGGCATACCTGATCGTGCCATGTTTTTCTCGGTCTTCCTCTGCTTCTTTTCCCACTAACATTCGCCTCATAAATTTGTTTTACCGTTCTTTCGTCACTCATTCGTTCCACATGTCCAAACCATCTCAACACACCTTTCTTAATTTGATGGATAATGCTTATCTCAGCTTTGCATTCCTTCCTTATTTCACTATTCGCACATCTATCATGCATCGTTTTGTCGCACATTCTTCTGAGAGATCGCATTTCGACTGCATTCAGTCTACTTTCATCCTTCTTTTGCCAATTTGTGCATACATCATATATTACATGTTGTATAAAATAATACATTTTCTCTTTCCAAGTACCATAGAACGGGGCTACTTGAACTTTGATATGTTACTTTTTTATTATTTTTTTATTGGCAAAGTACCCAGAAATGGGTGATACTTTATTATTTACTATTTAGTATATTTAACCTTTTAACCGCGTTAACTTTGTTCCTGAGAGACGTCCGTGCGCGGCGGTATTTTGCCGTTTTTTAAATGATTACTTTTATCATGTATTTAGTTAAGAAACGATTTATTTTCTTAAACAAAAACGTTCAATGGGATTCATTGTGCTTTTTTGGTACTCTATAATACACTAGTGTCACATTATTCTTGAAATATATCGTAATATAAACAAATAAGATCGTAACATAAATAAATCAAAGCACGCATCGTGTGTCACTCTTACCCACTGGCGATGCGTAGCGTCGAGAGTGAGACAGATATAGGGCGTGATTATGGCGCGAACTAATTACCGACCGCAAGAAAAATCAGGGATCTGTTCTTTTATTTATCCTTGTGATGTTACAAATTATTAGTCAGATATTTCAACAGATGTCATAAGGCCAAGGATTGACGTATTATTTTATCCAAAGTTCCACACCATGAAAAAATCCCTCCAAGTTGAACTGAGGTTTGAAACTTGGAGCAAAGTAAAAACACAAACGGTTATGTCAGCCGCGTACGGGGAATGTTTTGTGAAAACACATACGGTTATGCGAGCCGCGTGGATCCGGTTAAAAAAACAATAAAACAATACCTTTTCTTCAAAATGCAAAAACAACACTTTCTGCCCTGTAGGGGGTAAATATTAAGTTAAAAATATGCCGCTTTTGCTGGGATATAGTTCATTCTGGGCATTCCGAAAACATGCGCAACTAAAAAGTGACGATTTTTGATTTATGACGTTCTTGAAAGGAGTGAGCGACATGTCATACTACTGATTTTACTTGAACAATTTTTTTTTATGATTTTACTTGGGGTTACACGTTTTTGCCATACTTTTTTACATGTTCAATGACTGCACTATTAATATTTTTGGAGTTAATTGGTAAAAGGTGGTGGACATTCATCGGGAAGGACAAACCCTCCGACCGAATGTCCTGAATGAACTCGAGGTTAGGGAGTAAGGGGCAGTCAAAACATATTTCAATTTTTCAATTTCAATTTATACAATAAAAAAATATATATACATAACAAACAATATTCAAGGCGTATATATTAAAAGTAAAAGTAAGCAAGAAGACTTAAAGGTGTAGAAGAATCCCGCTTCGGAAAACTCCTTCCGACACATGGAACAGAGCAATATCCAATGTGATATTGTTCAACATAGCGGTAGCTCTTCCTACAGGCATAACCATCGGCAGGCTGGTCCTGTGTATAGGAATGGGAAACAATCTATGCCGACGCTGTCTTAGGTAACTATCGGGAACATACAGACTAATGCTCCGGATACTACTACTACTACTACTACCATCACGCCGTTTCCCCGCAGGGGTAGGCAGAGAGGATGGAACTCTTCTGTCCTGACATACACTCCTCGCCTCCTTCACATCCATACATCTAGTCATACATGCCGTCCGATTACGCAGACTTTTGACACCGCCAGATTTTAGGTTCTGATTGATCTGATCGTGCCAAGTCTTTTTCGGTCGTCCTCGTTCTGTTTTCCCTCTCACATTCGCCACATATATTTTCTTAGTCATTCTCTCGCTATCCATTCGCTCCACATTTCCATACCACCGCAAAGAGCTCTTCCTAATCTTTTCAATTATTCCTTGTTCAGCCTTACATTCCTTTCTTATATCATCGTTTTTAATTCTGTCATACAATGATTTTCCACACATTCGTCTGAGGGAGCGCATTTCAACAGCGTTCACTCTGCTTTCATCCTTCCTTTGCCAGTTCCATGTTTCGCTCCATGCTCCGGATAATTTCAGGATTATCGATCATATGTGGTCAGCAGTCTCATCCTCCTCTCCACACGGGCATAATCAAAAAATTAGTATGTTAATTTTTTTGAGGTGGGATGCGAGTATAGAGTGTCCGATCCTCAGCCTGCACAGAAGTGATGCGTTACTTGAGCCCAGTACAAAAAAAATATTAAGATCTGTATTTATACTTCGCAAATCACCTCTGTACTCATCTCGGGAACTCCTCAGGTGATGTTCGGGCTGCCGCACCTCATCAGGGAGACGGGCTCGGCGCAGGGCGGCGCCAGGGGCCTGCAGGGCCGCTGCTCCTCGCTGCAGCAGGCCATTGAGGAGGCCCAGAGGGCCGCCGGCCAGCCGCTGCTGACGCTGCAGAGGACCGACCGACTCAAGACCAAACTGGAGGTAACCGCAAGGTCTTCAGCCGCACCGCACTTGAAATCTAACGCCTGACCTGGCCATACTTATGACACAAATATTAGCAAGACTGTTTCTGGTTGTCCGCCTCCGTAGTGTAATGGTCAGCACGCTCGGCTATCGTTCTGGAGGTCCCGGGTTCGATTCCCAAGGGGGGTAAAATAAATATAAGTGATTTTTTTAATGTCATATTTATTCAATACTACCCTGGACTGGTACCTGAAGCGGAGGGCTGATCATCTTTCCTTCATGTGTAAACGATCAAGATAACACTGCGTTTGTATGAAGCAGTGCCCTATGCACCATTGGGGTGCGGATAAGGGTTTTGTTATTTGTTGTTATTTGTTCAATATTACACTGGACTGGTACCTGAAGCGGAGGGCTGATCACCTTTCCTTCTTGTTTTAACAATCAAGATAACACTGTGTTTATATAATGCAGTGCCCTATGGACCATTGGGGTGTGGATAAGGGTTTGAATTGAATGAATTATTCAAGTAACAATTTTAAACATTCAAAAAAAATATTAAATAAATTGCAGAGACCCACAAGCCACATATGTATTCAGTATTTACCCATGACCTGGTACCTGAGGCGGAGGGCCGATCACCTTTTCTTCATGTGTTAACGATCAAGATAACACTGCCTTGTGAAGCTCTTCACATGTCCAAACCATCTCAACACACTTTTTTTCTCAATTCCGTATTACATTCTCTCTTATATCACCATTCGAACAGCTATCATACATCGTTTTCTTAGCTCAATATCAAGTTTAGCTTTGCTGCTCTTCCAGGTGGCGCGACAGGCGCTCCGGGAAGCCGACAAATGGGCCGCACTAGCCGGGAACCTGGAGACCATCCTGGAGTCCGGCGACACCATGGACCTAGCCGGCATCACCAAACTCATGGACGACATGAACGAGTGCATGGAGGTAGTCCCAAATTGCATATTTCCACTTTGTACTGTAATGCAGGCGCTGTGGCGCAGTTAAGTAGAGGCTCGACTGCGATACTGGCGTCGCGGGTTCGATTCCCGCCACTCGCAAAATAAATCAATAAATAAAAACCCTTATTCGCACCTAATGGTGCATAGGGCACTGCGTCATATAACGCAGTGTTATCTCGATCGTTTACACATGAAGGAAAGGTGATCAGCCCTCCGCTTCAGGTACCAGTCCAGGGTAATATTAAATAAATATTACAGTGGAAAAATCACCTGTATTTATTTTACCCCCCCTGGGAATCGAACCCGGGACCTCCAGAACGGTAGCAGAGCGTGCTGACCATTACACTACGGAGGCGGACATAAAAAATAAAATTATTGTTTTCAATAATATTTTTATTGAATTGAGAGATAGGCTCTCGTCTATGCAGTATGTCAAAGTGACCGTACGTGACCATGAGTGTTTTGAACGGGACCGTCCCGTTTTTAGATAGCCTGAACAACATAATTTTTTCATATTTATAGTACATTCCTCTTTTGTGAAGGAGAGATTAGACGTCCTATCGCCATCGCCAAAAGTGCCATGTCTAAGCTAGACAAAATGTGAAAAGACCGGGGTCTTTACCATGTGAAAAGACCGGGGTCTTTACCATTTTGTTTAAAATGTTTCAAATTACACTACGGAGGCGGACAAAGTCTGAAATAAGCTCCAAGACAATGATACCAACATGAAATATCGCTCACTCCTTTCAAGAACGTCATAAATCAAAATTCTTGAATTTTCAGTTGTGTATGTTTTCGGAATGCCCAGAAAATGTACTATATCCCAGCGAAAGCGGCATATTTTTAACTTAATATTTACCCGCTACAGGAGAGAAAGTGTTGTTTTTGCATTTTGAATAAAAGGTGTATGATAATTTTTTTTAAATATACTTAATATTTTTCAAATGGAGAAAAAACCTTCAGGTTTTACCTAAAAAGATCTGTTGCACAGTAAAAAGTTTAGTAAGTGGCTTGATATTTATTTTTAATACATTGTGTTATATTTTTTAAACTTTAAAAACGTTCTCCCGAAAAATCAAGTATTTTGATTTATGACGTTCTTGAAAGGAGTGAGCGATATATACAAGCACTATTTCTGTTACATAGGCAACACATATTGCACTATGGCTCTAACTAGAAACCTGTAGGCACTTTGACAATTTATTTACAATTTGTGGTTAGGAGCAGTAACCAGTTGTCCTGAAAGGGTTAAAAAATACAAAGGAATGTGGGTATGTTGATGACACAGTGGTGACAACAACATCCCGCAACTGCGTGAGTACCCATGTAGTCTGGTGGTTGATTCAGATTTGTTCCAGGTCCTCTCCGGGACTTCTGACCATGAGGATAAAAGGCTGCAGCTGGAAGGACTCCGGAACAGGTTCGAAGCCCTGTTGAGTCCTGTCGTCGTAGAATCTTTCACCGGGAGGCAGACGGGTAAAATTACTTTCAATCCCTGGTCGGCACACAGTATGTGCCCGCTTGAATAGTGCCAGGCGTGCATACGGCACACAATCTATGCTGGCTTGGATGGTACTAAGAGTGCATAGAGCACACAGACTGTGCCAGCTTATTTAGTACCAATCATGCATATGGCACACAGTATGTGCCAAAAAAGAGTATGCAAGTTGTGCATATGGTACACAGACTGTGCCAGCTTAGATTGTGCCAGGCGTGCATATGGCACTAAGTCTGTGCTAGCTTGGATAGTCCCAGTCCCACACTGGCATACAGATTGTGTTAGAAAAAGATTGAGCCAGTCGTGCTATGATACACAGTCTGTGCTAGCTTGGATAGTGCCAGTCGCGCGCTGGCACAAAGTATACGCCAGCTTGGATACTCTCAGTCGTGCATATGGCGCACAGTCTATGCTAGCTCGGATTCTCCAAGGCGTGCATATGCCATACAGTCTGTGCCAGCTCGGATAGTCCCAGCCGCGCGCTAGGCACACAGTTAACGCCCTTGTGCTGCGGCACCAATGCATAAAATACATGTTTATTTTCGCCCAGAGCGATGCCGCCAGCTGTGGTGGGCGTTTGCGGCTATGAACCGCCTCCCTGCGCTCTCCGTGTACCGCGCCAGGTGCGAGGCCGCAGCCCTGCGCAGCCGCATCACCGCGGACAGCGTGAGGAGCCCCGCGCAGCTGAGGGACCTCCACGCCGCGCTGCTGAGGCACGCCGCCCATCAGGTACTTTCGATTTATGCACGTAGATGCCGAGGCTACCAGTTCCTTCGGGTGGCTTTTGTCGTTTGTTAGTGAGCACTATTTGTCTGTCTAGTGGGTTGGGATTTTTAACATGCTCCGCACAGCTGCTGTGTCCAGACAAAATGTTATTGTCTTAACAAAATGTGATTGTCGTGACAAAATGTCAGTGTCATGACACTTGATTTTTCTTGACAAAATGTGATTGGCTTGTCAAAATGTGATTGTCATGAGAAAATATGATGGTCTTGACAAAATGTAATTAAATCGATAAAATGTGATTATTTTGATAAAATGTGATTGCTTTGACAAAATGTGATTGTCTTCACAAAATGTTATTGTTTCATTAATTGATTCGGCAAAATCTATCCATTTTTAACTAATTTTTTACTTAGTAAATACCACTACTTCTTAAAATCTACAGTGACACGTGTTTCCATGCATTCTGCATCATTTTCAAACACCGTATACGGTGTTATTATGTATTATTATGACAAAATGTAATGTGTTTTTCGTCCTTAGTTGGAGTGGCTGCCGCAGGCCTGCCCGGGGGAGGGGCACCTGTCCTGGGTGCTGCGCTTGCAGGCCCCGCTGCTGAAGGAGGGCTGCTCCGGGGGCTCCTGCAGCCCCGAGGAGCTGCAGCAGCTCCTGGCCGCCTGCGATCACTACGCCAGCGAAGTCTCCGCCATGGACCAAGGCAAGGGTAGGTCACGTTAGGTTAGGTTACGCCTTTTTTTGGATGGGAATCGCATTTATTATTTACCTTGCTTATTTGTCCACCTCCGTAGTGTAATGGTCAGCACGCTCGGCTACCGTTCTGGAGGTCCCAAAATTTTTTCCACTCTAATATTTATTCAATATTACCCTGGACTGGTACCTGAAGCGGAGGGCTGATCACCTTTCCTTCGTGTGTTAACGATCAAGATAACACTGTGTTTATATAATGCAGTGCCCTATGCACCATTGGGGTGCGGATAAGGGTTTGAAATTGAAATTGAATTATGTACAAGGCTTAAAGGCCATTTAGTGGATTTTTGTTTCTTCTAGCTACGATCATGTTTTATTTGAATCTGTGTTGGGAACAGGAGGGATAATCTAGTGTGGGCCAATCGGGAACTTGTCAGCATTTGCTCATTGCTGGGAAAAAAACCTCGTTGCACTCCTCGGGAGAAGGCGGACTGTCGACCGTTACCGGATAATTTTAACATTTTTTGTAAAATCGACGTGGATCTGGCGGTTTTTTAAAGTAGGCGACACAATTATATCGCTAGATAAATCCTTAGCGGAGGAAGGCCAAGCTAATAGGGCACTCAATTAGACATAGCACCTTTCTTAGCAACATCTTCGAAGGAAGAATCTTGGGAAAACGAACAAGAGGCCGCCCAAGAACTTCATACTTCCAGGATTTGAAGCGGCTCATGGACGTCTCCTCCTATTCGCAGCTCAAGAGGATGGCGACTGACAGAGACAAGTGGCTGACACAACAAGGCGCTGCCTTTAGAAGATGATGATGAAATCCTTAGCAGTTAGTGGAGGCTGCTAGCAGTCGGCAGACCCCACGTTTAGCAGGCAACCACACAACTAAACCCATACTAAACACACCATGATGATGGTGTGTTTAGTATGCTGAACCACAAGATGTTGTTCTGTCGCAGGTTCTATACCGACGGAAGAGCTGAACGACTTCGCTCGGGCGATATACTCTCCGGTACGCAGCGGCCTCTCCAGTCTGGGGACGATCCTGGCGGCAGCAATGGCCGAGGATCTAGGCCCAACACCCACTGTGGACGTGAGTCATGCATCATACCCCTCACTCCTTTCAACAACGTCACATATCAAAAATCATCAATTTTTAGTTGTGTGTGTTTTCGGAACGCCCAGAAAATGTACTATATCCCAGCAAAAGCGGCATATTTTTAACTTAATATTTACCCGCTACAGGGCAGAAAGTGTTGGTTTTGCATTTTGAAGAAATGTATTGTTTAATTATATTTTTAAATATACCAAATATTTTATAAATGGAGAAAAAACATTGAGGTTTTACCTGAAAAGATCTGTTGCACAGTAAAAAGTTCAATAAGTGGCTTGATATTTATTTTTTATACATTTTATTATATTTTTTAACTTTAAAAACTATCTCCTGAAAAATCAAGTTTTTTCATATATGACGTTGTTGAAAGGAGTAGGAGTTCTAAGTCCAAATCAGTCATCAAAATTTCATTAATTGATTCGGCAGTCACTTTTGGTAAAATCCATCCATTTTTAATTAACGTTTTACTTAGTAAATACCACTTTTTCTTAAAATAGTCGAAATAAAATGCATGGAAACACGTGTCACAGTAGATATTAAGAAATAGTGGTATTTACCAAGTAAAACATTCTTCTTCTTCTTCTTCTTCTAACCCTTATCTGCACCCAATGGTGCATAGGGCACTGCATCGTATAGAAGCAGTGTTATCTTGATCGTTATATACACGAAGGAAAGGTGATCAGCCTTCCGCTTCACCAGTCCAGGGTCATTTTTAGTAAATATTAGACTGAAAAATCACTAATATTTATTTTGACCCTCTTGGGAATCGAACCCGGGACCTCCAGCATGGTGGCCTAGCGCCTAACCACTACACTATGGAGGCGGACAAAACATTAATGAAAAATAAAAATTTCAGTTACAAAATCATTGTTGGCCAGTGTAATAGGACAATTTTCTACATATTCAGCGTAACTGGAAATACTTTTGTCTGCATTGCGTTTCCAGATCAACAGCTCCGAGGCTGGAACGGTCCTACAGCTGCGCGCGTCGCGCGGGTCGCGCACGCTCCGCGAGCGCCTCCTGCAGGGGAGGGCCCTCTCCAGGGGCGCGGCGCACAGGCACCTCGTGTACGCGGCTCAGGTACTATTTATTATTCTTCATGCGCCTTTTTAGGTCCCCCCATAAGCACTGGTCAATACACGTCTCCTACCACCATATCCATGTCCATGTCCGCCTTCATAGTGTAATGGTCAGCACGCTCGGCTCACATTCTGGAGGTCCCGGGCTCGATTCCCAGGGGGGGTCAAATAAATATAAGTGAGTTTTTCACCATAACATTTATTCAATATATCACCCTGGACTGGTACCTGAAGCGGAGGGCTGATCACCTTTCCTTCACGTGTTAACGATCAAGATAACACTGCTATATGCAGTGCCCTATGCACCATTGGGTTACGGATAAGGGTTTGAAGTGAGAAGTCCCACCATATCAGCGAGCAGCGAGAGAGAGTGAAACACAACGTTTACATTTATCCATTATAACATGGAGAAGAAATGCTGAGAAAGTACACACTTCAAGGTGGATAACAATATATTAAATAAATCTATACTTTCAAAAGCATTGGCTAACATGTGAAGCCGCGGAATGGGAGAGAACATGGCATAGTTTGCGTTATGTACAAATACTGGGAATACAGATTTTTGCCTAGTACCTCTTGGACGCACGCTAAGCGTTATTTGATTTAGGAGATTCAGGGCTGGTTAGAATTTTATATAACAGGACCAAATCAGTAATTACGCTCATCTCAGCCTTGCACCCTTTCCTTATATCACCATTGGAACACCTACCATACATGGTCTTGCCGCACTGAGAGATGGCATCCCGACTGCATCCAGTCTACTCTCATCCTTCCCAAACCATCCCAAGCCGCCTTCCTTAGTTTGCTGGATAGTGCTCATCTCAGCCTTGCACCCTTTCCTTATATCACCATTGGAACATCTACCATACATGGTCTTGCCGCACTGAGAGATGGCATCCTGACTGCATCCAGTCTACTCTCATCCTTCCCAAACCATCCCAAGCCGCCTTCCTTAGTTTGCTGGATAGTGCTCATCTCAGCCTTGCACCCTTTCCTTATATCACCATTGGAACATCTACCATACATGGTCTTGCCGCACTGAGAGATGGCATCCCGACTGCATCCAGTCCTACTCTCATCCTTCCCAAACCATCCCAAGCCGCCTTCCTTAGTTTGCTGGATAGTGCTCATCTCAGCCTTGCACCCTTTCCTTATATCACCATTGGAACATCTACCATACATGGTCTTGCCGCACTGAGAGATGGCATCCCGACTGCATCCAGTCTACTCTCATCCTTCCCAAACCATCCCAAGCCGCCTTCCTTAGTTTGCTGGATAGTGCTCATCTCAGCCTTGCACCTTTTCCTTATATCACCATTGGAACATCTACCATACATGGTCTTGCCGCACTGAGAGATGGCATCCCGACTGCATCCAGTCTACTCTCATCCTTCCCAAACCATCCCAAGCCGCCTTCCTTAGTTTGCTGGATAGCGCTCATCTCAGCCTTGCACCCTTTCCTTATATCACCATTGGAACATCTACCATACATGGTCTTGCCGCACTGAGAGATGGCATCCCGACTGCATCCAGTCTACTCTCATCCTTCCCAAACCATCCCAAGCCGCCTTCCTTAGTTTGCTGGATAGTGCTCATCTCAGCCTTGCACCCTTTCCTTATATCACCATTGGAACATCTACCATACATGGTCTTGCCGCACTGAGAGATGGCATCCCGACTGCATCCAGTCTACTCTCATTCATCTGCCAATGGTTCACTTCCAAGCTGTGTTGTTCTGTGGGCTCTGTCGATGGCTGTGATGACGTGGATGAATGACGGATGACCTTCCTCATTGCAGTGGCTGATTGATGAGATCTCCATGACCTGGGTGGGAGTCAAGGAGCTTCCCGGATGCCTATCTCTCCTGAGGACCTACTCTCACCTGGAGGACCTGGTCACCGAGGCAAACCAGCTGCTGGAAGAGGCGACAGAAGGTGACTGTATCCTATTTTCTTCTCCGTCTTATCCATCATTGCTGAGGGTTGTGACCCTTGCGGAAGCAATGACTGTCCTCCAGTTATCCCTTGACTGCGCTGCACGTAGCGCTCCAACCACCGAGGTGCCTGCTGCTGCCTTAATATGATCTGTCCATCGTGTGGGGGATCTTCCTCTACATATCCTATTTATTGTAACTATAGCGTAGTGCTATTTTTTTGGTTTGGCGACAAGTTGCCGCGTTTCGTGACCACGCTAGGTGGTCACGTTTTTAATGTAAAGAGGCAGTGCCAGAATGAAATTAAAGAATTTGTACCCGCAGTTAGTCCTTTTATTTATACAAATGCGATTAGATAATTACAAATTACTTTATACTCCATATAAAAATTAAATTTGTCCGCCTCCGTAGTGTATGGTCAGCACGCTCGGCTACCAATATATATACAGTATCTACAACATTTTGAGTGTGTCCAAATAACTAACTAACTAACCATCACGCAGCTTCTCCGCAGGGGTAGGCAGAGAGAATCGAACGCCACACCACTCTGTCTTTGCAAACATTCTTTGCCTCTTCTACATTCATGCATCTCCTCATACATACCCGACGATTATTACGACTCCTGACCCGGCCGCTTTCAAGTATTTGACATACCTGATTGTCCAAATAATTGTTCATAAAATCTGGATTATCTCCAATTACAGGAGTTATTTTCATATTAGTTTTTGACATCTCATCAAAGATGAAGAAGAATATGGAAGTCTGGGCATTTACGGGGCTGACGACCGTCATAGGCTGGTTTAAGTGATCACTTTACACACGTGTAACGTTCATATATATAGAACTTCCAAGAAGTTGAGTAGTGTGGTTGTCAATAATGGGTAGAATTGGTGAATGTTACACGTGTGTAAAGTGATCACTTAAACTAGCCTATGACGGTCGTCAGCCCCGTAAATGCCCAGACTTCCATATTCTTCTTCATCTTTGATGAGATGTCAAAAAATAATATACAGTATCTCATACAAAAATACACTAATGAATACTTTCCGAGTGTAGTGTGTGATGTTGGAGTCCGCCTCCGTAGTGTAATGGTCAGCACGCTCGGCTACCGTACTGGAGGTCCCGGGTTCGATTCCCAGGGGGGGTCAAATAAATATAAGTGATTTTTTAGCTGTAATATTTACTCAATTTTACCCTGGACTGGCACCTGAAGCGGAGGGCCGATCGCCTTTCTTTCATGTGTAAACGATCAAGATAACACTGCGTTTCTATGAAGCAGTGCCCTATGCACCATTGGGGTGCGGATAAGGGTTTTATTATTATTATTATTATATAATTTCATGTAATTCATGAGTGAAAATTCTAGGCAATAACACTACCCCAAAAATCCCTGTTATTCAAAGCTTTTAAGCCTGAACAAAATACCCTCTATTCAAATTCAGTTTAATTTACTTTTCATTAATTTTTTCATTCAAACCCTTATCCGCACCCCGGTGGTGCATAGGGCACTGCATCATATAAACGGAGTGTTGCATTGAGCGTTAACACATGATGGAAAGGTGATCAGCCCTTTGATTCAGGTACCAATTTTGTATTATTATTTATTATTATATAAATCAAAGAAGCGAAATGAAAGTCGCAATAAAAGCGTCCGATGGTTCCGGCAAACTAGGTAGCTCTCAGCGTTTTTGAACTCGGCCCGTTCCAGCGTCGCTTTCGCTCGGAAATCTCCGTTCCAATTTGTCTCGTTACGCGTCCCGTACGCTAGTGTTGCCAACTCGACGGTGTGGCTACACAACCATAAAACTTCAAGAGTCTAATACAATCCTTTATAGGTTGAGTATGTTAAATTATTTTTTGACATCTCATCAAAGATGAAGAAGAATATGGAAGTCTGGGCATTTACGGGTCTGACGACCGTCATGGCTGGTTTAAGTGATCACTTTACACGCGTGTAACATTCACCAATTCTACCCATTATTGACAACCACACTACTCAAATTCTTGGAAGTTCTATAAATATATATATATATGAACCAATTTAGAAACCTTGTTCTCGAATCACTAGAACTTCACTAGAGACATCTATTGGTGAGATGTAAAGAAGCTTTTTATTAAACGGAAACTCTTGTTTTAGTATGTGAGGTCCAAATCCTGGATATCAATCACACACATGAGAAACGCCAGAAAATACCAGCCTATGACAATCGTCAGCCCCGTAAATGCCCAGACTTCCATATTCTTCTTCATCTTTGATGAGATGTCAAAAAATAATATGAAAATAACTCCTGTAATTGGAGATAATCCAGATTTTGTGAACAAGTATTTGGACACACTCAAAATGTTGTATGTTACATTACATATTCCTCCCGAGTGATATTGTAGAAAGGACATTGACAATATGGCATTGTAAGGACGTTGACGATTCGACACAGAAGACGATTTCGACAGGACATAGCGAAGGCAACACGCGATATGACTTTAAATTAAACCTTCTTAGCCCAAACTGTCTACAAAATACACTTGTTTCAAAAAGAGGTTCACGCTAGTTCAAGTTCACGCTAGTTCATGTTCAAGTTCACGCTAGTTCAAGTTCAAGTTCACGCTAGTTCAAGTTCAAGTTCACGCTAGTTCAAGTTCAAGTTCACGCTAGTTCAAGTTCAAGTTCACGCTAGTTCAAGTTCAAGTTCACGCTAGCTCAAGTTCAAGTTCATGCTAGTTCAAGTTCAAGTTCACGCTAGTCCTGTTCATTGAAATAATAAAAAATAAACCAAAAACATGTACAACATTTTGAGTGTGTCCAAATACTTGTACCTCCCGGTAATATCGCTCACTCCTTTCGTCATACATCAAAAAACTAGGTGTTTCAGGAGATCGTTTTTAAAGTTTAAAAATATAATAAAATGTATTAAAAATAAATATCAAGCCACTTATTGAACTTTTTACTGTGCAACAGATCTTTTTAGGTAAAATCTGAATGTTTTTTCTGCATTTGAAAAATATTTAGTGTATTTAAAAAAATAAATAAACAATACCTTTTTTTCAAAATGCAAAACCAACACTTTCTGCCCTGTAGCGGGTAAATATTAAGTTATAAATATGCCGCTTTTGCTGGGATATAGTACATTTTATGGGCATTCCGAAAACATGCACAACTGAAAGTTGAAGATTTTTGATATATGACGTTGTTGAAAGGAGTGAGCGATATATGATAATATGTGACGCTTTTTCTCTTATTAAGACATGATTTGATAATGTAACGTTTTGGTGAGGATCTCCACAAATTTGTTATTTTAAAAGAGATTTTTTAAACATCTATATATATATATATATATATATATATATATATATATATATATATATATATATATATATATATATATATATATATATATATATATATATATATATATATATATATATATATATATATATATATATATGTATCATTTTTAAAACAATCTCAACATAAAAGAAATATTCAGTGATACGCACAAATGTGTCGTTTCGATCGCGTACCATAATTATGTCAACTCGCAAACTATCGGCCACCATTACAATCTGAGTCACGAATGATCCTGCTAAATAAAATACTGCTATTTCTCAATTTCCTCCTCGCTCTTCCAGAGGCCCTGGGGGCGCCGCCCTGCGCCCTGGGCTCCGCCCCCTGGCCGGAGGTGCTCCGCGTGGACGGGGAGCAGGCCTGCCCGCCCATAGTGCCCCCTGCCAGGCTGCGGGCGCACCTGCACGCCACCGCCAGGCGCCTGCTGCTGGCGCCCATAGCGCAGCATCTGGGTGAGTGAGGGCAGTCATCACACCGCCCGTGTTGGCATAAACAGTTGTTGGCATACCTAATTGTCTTCATATCCAATTTTCAACATCCCCAGTTGCTAACATCTCCAATTGTCAACATCCCCAGTTGTCGACATCCCCGTTGCTAACATATCCAATTGTCAACATCCCCAATTGTCAACATCCCCAGTTGCTAACATCTCCAATTGTAACATCCCCAGTTGTCAAAATTCCCAATTGCTAACATCTCCAATTGTCAACATCCCCAGTTGTCAACATCCCCGTTGCTAACATATCCAATTGTCAACATCCCCAATTGTCAACATCCCCAGTTGCTAACATCTCCAATTGTCAACATCCCCAGTTGTCAACATTCCCAGTTGCTAACATCTCCAATTATCAACACCCCCAGTTGTCAACATTCCCAGTTGCTAACATCTCCAATTGTCAACATCTCCAGTTGTCAATATCCCCAGTTGCTAACATCTCCAATTATCAACATCCCCAGTTGTCAACATTCCCAGTTGCTAACATCTCCAATTGTCAACATATGCAGTTGTCAACATCCCCAGTTGCTAACATCTCCAATTGTCATCATTCCCAGTTGTCAACGTCCCCAGTTGCTAACATCTCCAATTGTCAACATCCCCAGTTGTCGGCATCCCCAGTGAAGAACAGTAAAACAAATTTATGAGGCGAATGTAGCTGGTAATAGAAGAAGTCCAAGGAAAACTTATATGATCAAGTATTTCAAATAATTGGCGTGGTCAGTTTAGGAGTGGGAATAATCGGAGGGTATGTATGAGCAGATGCATGAATGCAGAAGAGGCGAAAATTGCTTGTAAAGACATAGCTCGGTGTGGCATTGTATTCTCTCTGCCTACCCCTGCGCCAAGCAGCGGGATGGCTAGTTACCCAGTTAGTTAACACATTGATATTTTGTTCTAGATGGTGTTGAAAGCCTCTCCGGATGGTCGGATAACGAGCAGTACGCGTCGGATTTACCGGATTTCAGTCTATCGCCACAGGAATACGTTACGCAGGTAATTTTTTTTTTTTTTTTTACGAATTTAGTAACATTTGGGAAGAATCTTGCATACATTCCATGAATGTCTCTTCTAATAAAGAAAAAACATTCTAAAATCAATGATAGATGGTGCCCAGAACTCACACGTGGAACGCGGTGTCAATTTTAAGAATATATTCCGAACTCTGAGTATGGGTTATCATCATGGGTAGAATGGTAAATGTTACATTAAGTGATCCCTAAAACCAGCCTAACGCAGGTCTTCATCTTCTTCTGCTTAGTGTGGGCCTTGTGGCCTGTTTTCAAGAGGGATTAACCTCCCGCGATGTGGATTCCCAGCTGTCAATCCATCTCTTACAGGTCTACCTTGCGGCTGGCCGTGCAGTGCAATGTGGGGGCGCCATACCTATGACAGGCCATAACCCAGACTTCCATATTCTTCTTCGTCTATGTTAATAAAAGTGATGTTTTTTGACCAAATGAAAGCATAGGGAAAGCATGCAAAACAAAAAATATTAACCTTTTAAACGCGTTAACTTTGTTCCTAAGAGACGCTCGTGCGCGGCTGTATTTCGCCATTTTTTAAATGATTACTTTTATCATGTATTTAGTTATGAAACGATTTATTTTCCTAAACAAAAACGTTCAATGGGATTTATTGTGCCTTTTTGGTACTCTATAATACACGTGTATCACATTATTCTTGAAATATATCGTAATATAAACAAATTAGATCGTAACATAAATAAATCAAAGCACGCATCGTGTGTCACTCTTACCCACTGGCGATGCGTAGCGTCGAGAGTGAGACAGATATAGGGCATGATTATGGCGCGGACTAATTACCGACCGCAACAAAAATCAGGGATCTGTTGTTTTATTTATCCTTGTGATGTTACAAATTATTAGTCAGCTATTTCAACAGATGTCATAAGGCCGAGGATTGACGTATTATTTTATCCAAAGTTCCACACCATGAAAAAATCCCTCCAAGTTGAACTGAGGT
Source organism: Brachycentrus maculatus (assembly GCF_059751285.1). Classification (NCBI taxonomy): domain Eukaryota; kingdom Metazoa; phylum Arthropoda; class Insecta; order Trichoptera; family Brachycentridae; genus Brachycentrus; species Brachycentrus maculatus. The sequence continues at coordinate 374,969 of NW_028281280.1, read as the reverse complement.
TCGAAACTTGGAGCAAAGTGAAAACACAAACGCTTATGTCAGCCGCGTATGGGGCATGTCTTGTTAAAACACATACGCTTATGCGAGCCGCGTGGATCCGGTTAAATGATGCACTAGCTACAAATACCTGAGATGTGTAGTCAACGAAAAGTGGGACACGAGTCAAGAAGTCAGAAGCAGATTAGAGCAGGCCCGAAATGTCTTTGCCAAAACTAATAAAGTGTTTTTGTCCCGAAACTGAAACCTTGAACTTCGGAAACGTATGTTGAAGTGCTATGTCTTCCCTATAATAATATGTCATTAACCACACTATTCAATTTTAATTTATTTTTCAATTTATTCAATAAAAAAATAATATATACATAACAAACAATATTCAAGGCGTATATATTAAAAGTAAAAGTAAGCAAGAAGACTTAAAGGTGTAGAAGAATCCCGCTTCGGAAAACTCCTTCGGACACATGGAACAGATCAATATCCAATGTGATATTGTTCAACATAGCGGTAGCTCTTCCTACAGGCATAACCATCGGCAGGTTGCTCCTGTGTATAGGAATGGGAAACAATCTATGCCCACGCTGTCCTTAGCTAACTATCGGGAACATACAGACCGATGCTCCGGATAGTTTCAGGATTATCCATCATACCGCGCAACAATGGATAGAAATGCCTCATCAAATACACATTCCTTCTAGTCTCTAGACTGTTGTAGCCGAGCATACCCTGGAGGAACTGGTAGCTCTTCCTACAGGCATAACCATCGGCAGGTTGCTCCTGTATATAGGAATGTGAAACAATCTATGCCGACGCTGTCTTAGGTAACTATCGGGAACATACAGATCGATGCTCCGGATAATTTCAGGATTATCCATCATACCGCGCAATAATGGATAAAAATGCGTAATTAAATACACATTCCTTCTAGTCTCTAAACTATTGTAGCCAAGCATACCCTGGAGGAACTGGGTCGGGTAGAGCCGAGGATAATAGCCGTACTCTCTCATGTAGAGATACCTCAGATACTTCTTTTGGACTTTCTCTACCATAAGAGAGTACTTAAGCTGGTGTGGCCCCCAGATCATGGAGCCGCTCTCGAGTCTACTTCGCACCAAGGAGTTATAAAGAGTTCTCAGCACGCGGGTATTTTCGAAAACCCTGGCAGTACTCAGAATAATTCCTAGCATTTTCAATGCGTTACCACTGACTGGTAAGTAGTCAAGATAGCCATGATGATCGCCGATCTTCGTTACAGGTGGCACAAAAAGAAGAAGAAGGGAAAGCATGAGAAGTTTCACTCAAAAAGAGCCTTTTTGTTTAGTTTTTGCAAATTTTCTTGTTTCGTCTAGATTGGGCAATATCTGCTGACGCTGCCGCAGCACTTGGAGCCGATGCTGGACCGAGGAGAGCTGTCTGCGTCCGAAGAGGATCCAGCTTATCACTTCCTCAACCAGGTAAGTCCCTACGAATGATCTGTCCCTTTTTTTACGTGGATGCTTTCAACCATGGGTGGCCGACATTTTCAGCAGCCGGGCCGGATTTTAGAAATGAGATATTCTACCGGGCAAGAAAATAAACATCAATGTAGTTAAACATTTTTACTAATTAACTAACTAACTAACCATCACGCCGCTTCGCCGCAGGGGTAGGCAGAGAGAATAGAGCGCCACACCACTCTGTCCTTGCAAACACGCTCCTCCACGTTCATGCATCTCCTCATACATACCCGCCGATTGTTACGACTCCTAACCTGACCGCTTTCAAGTATTTGGCATACCTGATCGTGCCATGTTTTTCTCGGTCTTCCTCTGCTTCTTTTCCCGCTAACATTCGCCTCATAAATTTGTTTTACCGTTCTTTCCTCACTCATTCGTTCTACGTGTCCAAACCATCTAAACACACCTTTCTTAATTTTATCGATAATGCTTATCTCAGCTTTGCATTCCTTCCTTATTTCACTATTCGTACATCTATCATACATCGTTTTGTCGCACATTCTTCTGAGAGGTCGCATTTCGACTGCATTCAGTGTACTTTCATCCTTCTTTTGCCAACTCCATGTTTCACTTCCATACATTAGAGTTGGAACCGGGACTCCGTTGTGCACTGCCAGTTTAGCTTCCGCTGATAGGTTTTTATTTGCTATAACTGATTTCAGTGCACCGTTCACTTTGTTCCCAGCATTCACTCTCCTTTCTATGTCTTTATCAATCTTTCCATCCCTAGAAAACATACTACCCAAATACACGAAATCATCTACCTGTTTACCTCAAAATCTCTCCGTTTACCAATATTTCACATTCAGATCTGCATTCTTCTCTTTCAAAAACCATAATCTTGGATTTGCTAACATTCATCGATAAATCACTTTCCTTGCACACATTATACACTTTTGTCACCAACGCCTGCAGGTCTTCATGTCTGCAGGTCTAAACATTTTTACCAAGTCAATATATTATACTTCCAAGGTTAAAATCCTTTGGGATGTTTTTCAGGGCAATATTAAGCTAGTAAGATATCAAAAAAAAAGTGTCTTATTGTCTTATTGTAATCTTAATCAGCTTTTTCTGAATGTCAATAAATGTTTTAGCATTACGTTCACAAGAAAAAAAAAAAAAATTATGTTTGATTATGAAATTAACAATAGTCGGCTGACCAGGAAAACTGAATTAAGAGACCTTGGTGTTATAATGGACGAGAAACTTTTGTTTTCTTCACATATTGAAGCCTGCGTTAATAAGGCCTACAGAAACTTAGGTTTTATTTTTCGAACCACTAAACCATTTAAAAATACATCATCTCTTGTAACTTTATATAACGCTTATGTTCGTAGTCACCTCGAATTCGCCTCAGTCGTTTGGAACCCTCAGTACGCTATATATATAGCTCAACTTGATCGTATTCAAAATAAATTTCTAAAAATGATGGATGGTAAGCTTCATTTAAGTTTCAACTCTTATGAAGAATCTTTAGCCTTCCATAAATTATCTTCACTTAGTAAACGTAGGAATATATCAGATTTATGTTTTTTGTATAAAGTTATAAATAATATGACTGAGAGCCCTTATCTTCTTGCGCAGATACCTTTTCACTGTCCAATTAGAATCAATAGGCATAGTCATACCTTTTATAATCCAGCACCAACAAAGAACTATACAAAAAATTCCTTTATTTATCGAAGTTGTGGAAAATTTAATGAATGTTGTACCGACCTTGATATGTTCTACTCCAATCTTTTAAAATTTAAAGCTAAATTGTTCGAAATCTTATAAACCTAAAAAAGTAATTCTATTCCCTGTCCTTTCCTTTTCTTTCTTTCCTATCACTGCCATCTCCTTTTCTCTTTATCCCATCCTTGTCTCATGTCTCTTCCTTTATATAGACCTCTCTTATGTATAGTTGTGAAGAACTATAATTGGTACTCATGATTTTATTTTTTGTATTCTGTATGTATCATATATTGTAACTGTTGTTCTTCCTTCCAATAAAATAATAAAAATAAAAATAAAAAAAATAAATAAAAATAGTCAATGATCACGTTTTTGTAAAACAATGCACTGGGTCACTTTCTCCCGTATGACTATGATATATAAATTCGTTTTTTTTAGGTGTGCAATTCTGCCTGTGAAATGGTCGCTTCAAAAATTGACGCGATTCTTACTATGGACAGTCTCGGAGTGAGGAAGTGCTCGGCGGACATAGGTAAGCTGTTGTCGGGAACCCACTGCTACTGGGTCGTCAGCCCCGTAATTGCCCACCACCAATAGATGTCTCTAGTGAAGTTCTAGTGATTCAAGAACAAGGTTTTATAAATTGGTTCATATATATATAGAACTTCCAAGAATTTGAGTAGTGTGGTTGTCAATAATGGGCAGAATTGGTGAATGTTACACGTGTGTAAAGTGATCACTTAAACCAGCCTATGACGGTCGTCAGCCCCGTAAATGCCCAGATTCTTCTTCATGTTTGATGAGATGTCAAAAATGATATGATTAATAACTCCTATATAATTGGAAATAATCCAGATTTGTGAACAAGTATTTGGACGCACTCAAAATGTTGTCTTCATCTATGTTGAGATGTGAAAATGTTGTCCGCCTCCGCAGTGTAATGGTCGGCACGCTCGGCTACCGTTCCGGAGGTCCCGGGTTCGATTCCCAGGGGGGGTCAAATAAATATAAGTGATTTTTCACTCTAATATTTATTCAATATTACCCCGGACTGGTACCTGAAGCGGAGGGCTGATCACCTTTCCTTCGTGTGTAACGATCAAGATAACATTCAAACCCTTATCTGCACCCTGCGGTGCATAGGGCACTGCATCATATAAACGCAGTGTTATCTTGATCATTAACACATGAAGGAAAGGTGATCAACGAGTGTTTTTGCCTAGAATTTTCACTCATGAATTACATGAAATTATAGTAACTTTAAACGTAAAGAGTAAATCCACTCACGAGTAGGCATAGGCTATGAAACTTATAAAGTTGAAGCCTGAGTAGGGACATGATAAACGGTGTTGCATAAGCCGTAGCTAGAATTCAGAGTCACTTGGAGGTTATGTAATTCAAAAAAAAAAAAAGGTGATCAGCCCTCCGCTTCAGGTACCTTGCGGTCGGTAATTAGTCCGCGCCATAATCATGCCCTATATCTGTCTCACTCTCGACGCTACGCATCGCCAGTGGGTAAGGGTGACACACGATGCGTGCTTTGATTTATTTATGTTACGATCTTCTTTGTTTATATTACGATATATTCCAAGAATAATGTGACACACGTGTATTATAGAGTACCAAAAAGGCACAATGAATCCCATTGAACGTTTTTGTTTAGGAAAATAAATCGTTTCTTAACTAAATACATGATAAAAGTAATTATTTAAAAAACTGTGAGGTTTTCTCTCCTGTTTTGTGTCTTTTGATGGGATATGTATTTTTTTGTTTGTTCTAGCTTACTTGACATCTGTTCTGGAAGAGCTTGGAGCTGGCTCCGAAGGCCTCCAGCTCCTCACGGCTGCCGTATCGAAGAAGCAGTCTTCCGCGAACTGAACATAATAACGTCCAGGGTAATATTGACACACTCAAAATGTTGTAAATAAATTATCTGGTCGAATTATAAGCTTAAATAATAAAAATGAAAACGGTATTTTCTGGCGTTTCTCATGTGTGTGATTATAATCCAGGATTCGGACCTCACATACTAATATAAGAGTTTCTGCTTAGTAAAAAGCTTCTTTACATCTCAACAATAGATGTCTCTAGTGAAGTTCTAGTGATTCAAGAACAAGGTTTCTAAATACGTTCACATATACAGAACTTTCGAGAATTTGAGTAGTGTGGTTGTCAATAATGGGTAGAATTGGTGAATGTTACACGTGTGTAAAGTGATTACTTAAACCAGCCTATGACGGTCGTCAGCCCTGCAAATGCCCAGACCTCCATATGGAGAATATTCTTCTTCATCTTTGATGAGATGTCAAAAAATAATATGAACGTAATACACGCTCTTGGTGCGGTACCAATGTGCAAAGGCAACTGGCCGTCAGTCAAGCTGCGGCTGTTTGGCGTAACACGGCCCAAAGCATTCTTATACCCGGCCTCTATCATATACAATCACAGATTCTGCTCCATCTCTTTCCTCTACCGAAATATTCATTATCCAAATAGCCGCAAAATTGTATTAATTTGATACATGTGTTGGCAAAAAGCATCATTTTAAGTTAGCTATAAACGCGTTTATCTCAAAACTACTGTTTTTAACTTGCGGCTATTTGCCTTTGCACATTAGTGTTTTAAGCCCATAATGGTGCATAGGGTACTGTGTGAAATTGATACATTGGTGCAGCGTTATCTTGATGGTTTTATCCGTCAATTTTGCATCAACTTTGTGGGGTACCGTGATGATTTCAATATATAAATAGGACATATGTATGCCATTTTCTATTTTATTTTATATGCCTTTGCATATAAATATTTCATTCCACCTCCGTAGTGTAGTGGTCATCACGCTCAGCTACCGTTCTGGAGGTCCCGGGTTCGATTCCCAGTGGGGGGGTCAAATAAATATAAGTGATTTTTTCACTCTAATATTTATTCAATATTACCCTGGACTGGCACCTGAAGCGGAGGGCTGATCACCTTTCCTTCGTGCGTTAACTATCAAGATACCACTGCGTTTATATGATGCAGTGCCCCATGTACCATCTGGTGCGGATGAGGGTTTGCAGAAGAAGAGAAGATGTACAAAATAACGTTGTTATAAAATACTGCATATCCTAACTTAATTACAATCGCATTGCCTTCATCTGTTAACCATCAAGATAACACTGCACCAACACGATACAGTGCCCTATGCACCCGATGGTGCATAGGGCACTTAGTTTAGAAGAATATTAACAGTTTTTAATTTTTACAGCATCAAGTTGAAATCAGATCGTCATCGCTGAGGCTTCTCGTACGCTCGGACAGACTGACGACGCATGTGATTTTACTCTGCCCAGTGAACTGATCCTCAAAAACGTGACTGGCATTTTGTTGGGGAACAATGTGTTGAAGAAAAAAAAAACATTTAAAAAATTTATTCATTTATTTTTAAATGAAATTGCATAAGTGAAATAAAAAAATATAAATACGATATATTTAAAAATGTAATTTTTATTTTATTTTTATTTTTCATAAAAAAAAAATTAAATTATGTGATTCATAAGACATCAAATGATTTCATAGTAAAAAATTAAATTTAAAAAAATTAAAACGCCGTTTTACAATTTTCTTCATTCGACAATCAAGATCGCACTGCATCAATCCAATAAAGCGGGCTTTGCATCATTGGGCAACAAATACGTCTATGTAGCCAGAGGCTAGATGTATGGCTGCAGAACTATGTCAGGAGAGATGAGTGTGGCAATCCATCCTCTCTGCCTACCCCTGCAGTGAAGTGGCGTGATGGTGATTGTAATAGTAGCCATAATAGGATACAATTTTAATGACTAATAATTTTTTTTAAATCAGAAATTGTCGACGCGTTTATATCTCCAGACTTCCATATTCTTCTTCATCTATGTTGAGATGTCAAAAAATAATATTAGTTTTAATTTTTGTCATACATAGATCTTTCCACACGTTCATCTGAGGGATCGTGTTTCAATGGCATTGGTTCTGCTTGCCTGCGGAAGGCCGGGTAAAGCGTAGGAGATCGTCGTATGTACTGCTTATCATTGAAGAGTAAATGCCGAGAGTGATATTTTTCCGGCTGAATTGGCTCACCATGTGGCCCAGTGACAACAGCCTGATAAGATTGTTAATGCAGTGCTTATTGTTGATGAGCAAATGCCACAAAAATCAGAGATTCTGCAAAAGGCGATGCAAGAGGCCTAAGGAATGATCTATGCAATCGTACGGCAGACTGCTTATGGTTGAAGAGTAATTGCCGCGGACCTGGGTCCGAAATTTTCACGTCACGAATTGTAAAACGGGTTTTAATATCTCCTTATGTTGTCATATCACAAAATTTATTCAGTAATTTTTACATAAAAAATAAATGCATGTCATTCTATATATTTTTTTTCACAGTATTAATTTTTTACTAATAAAATTACAATAAAATTGTTCCTTTTTCATTTGTCTTCTAACACCTCTGGTGATTTCATAGACTCTAGAAACTAAAAAATATTAAATGGTCCTAAAAAGGTTCACTTTGTGCAAAGTGGTCTGTTTATTAAAGGTCCTAGAAAGGTGCATAAGTCGATCTGTAAGTGGTCCTAAAGATCCATCCTCTAAAAGGTTCACTTTGTATAAAGTAGTCAGTCTGTTAAACGGTCCCAAAAAGGTTCACTTTGTGTAAAGTGGACTTTCTGTTAAATGTCCCAAAAACGTTCGATTGCAAGAAGTAACCTGCTTAATGAATCTTCTAACACCCCTGGTGATTTCATAAAAACTATCAAATGGTCCTTAAAAGTTTCACTTTGTATAAAGTGGTCTGTCAGTTAAAGGTCCTAAAAAGGTTCACTCAGTACGTAATGGTTAGTCTGTCAAATGATCGTAAAAAGGTTCAACTTTTCAAGTAAGTAAGTAAATGATTCTTTTAAAAATATGAAATTAATATGCAAAGCGACACTATCCATTATCAAATTGGGGTTAAAAGTGACCCTGAGAAGGTTACTTTGCATACAGAGTAGACTCCAAAACTGTCAACTCTATCCAAAAAGATCTTTTTGCAAAACGGCTTAGTTTGCGCAGTGGCCCCAAGAAGGACTTCATCACCAGGCGTTCTGTAGTACGCAATGATGCTTAAAAAGTATGAATTTAATTTCAAATCAACCTTATTCATTATATCCGAGTAATAAGTCACCCTGAGAAGGTTACATTGTATACAGAGTAGCCTCTAAAAGGTACATTTACAAATGTCAACTATATGAAAAGTAGGTCCAAAAAGATCTATTTGCAAAACGGCATAGTTTGCACAGTGGCCCCAAAAAGGGCTTCATCACCAGACGCGCTGCAGTACACAGATGACGAAGGAACAGCGTTATTCAAAGAGACGGCCCTATTCGATGTCGTCTATGGTGTAGCCTGTCATGTCTATGTCGTTGGTGAAGAGCTGGTCGTCGATCCACTTGCGGAACTTGGCGACGTTGGCGTAGACTCCGGGGGTCCTGTTTTCTCCGCAGCCGATTCCCCAGGCAACTATGCCGGACTGCATGTACCTGTTTGGTTTGCCCTGCAAAGAAAAGAGTTGGCAAATAAATCGCTGATTTCAAATTAGCAATTTTTACAATTTTTGGTTGATAGAAGTTGCTGTCCGCCTCCATGGTGTAATCAATGGTCAGCGTGTTTAGCTACCGTGCTGGAGGTCCCAGGTTCGATTCCCAGGGGGGGCGAGAATATTCATTCATTAGTGATTTTACACGCTAATATTTATTTAATATTACTCTGGACTGGTCCCTGAAGCGCAGGACCTATCACCTTGCCTTCATGTAAGTAACGATCAAGATAACATTGCGTCAATATGATGCAGTGCCTATGCACCATTGGGTGCGGTACATTTTCTTCAAAATGCAAAAACAACACTTTCTGCCCTGTAGCGGGTAAATATTAAGTTAAACATATGTCGCTTTTGCTGGGATTTAGTACATTTTCCAGGCATTCCGAAAGCATGCACAACTGAGAATTGTCGTTTTTTGATATATGACGTTGTTGAAAGGAGCGAGCGATATATATGACATTTCAGACTACTTGGTGTATTTTGCCAGTTTAAAGAAGGTTGAAAACTTTATAAGTATGTATAACTTTATACGTATGTCTAATGATGCGAGTAAATATGAAAAAAAAAGCAATTTTGACTGAATAGTCAAAAATGCATATTTTCGATTAAACGTTTTTTCCCAGTATTCTATTTTATTCCAACCTTTATCATGACTCAATGGTGCATAGAGCACTGCATCGTACAGAAGCAGTGTTATCTAAATCGTTAAGTACACCATCATTCAGCCCTACGCTTCAGGTACCAGTCCAGGGTCATATTAAATAAATATTAGACTGAAAAATCACAAATAATTATTTTAACCCTCCCGGGAATCGCACCTGGTACCTCCAGCGCGGTAGCTAAACACGCTAACTATTACACCACGGAGGCAGACAAAACCCTTTTTTTTTGCCGGTATACCCACAATATAATCTTAATAAAAAAATTAATGCCCATTATATATAAGTCTTGAAAAAATATGTTTAAAAAAATATTATTTTACCATTAATTATACAAAACATTAAACCATGAGTGTAAGTCCCTCTCCAAGCACAAGAGCTTAGTCTCTTTTTTGGAGAGGCACAACGAATCTAAAACTAAAGTTTGCCATATCGCTCACTCCTTTCAAGAACGTCATTAATCAAAATTGTAAATTTTCAGTTGTGCATGTTTTCGGAATGCTCAGAAAATGTACTATATCCCAGCAAAAACGGCATATTTTTAACTTAATATTTACCCGCTACAGGGCAGAAAGTGTTGTTTTTGCATTTTGAAGAAAAAGTATTGTTTAATTATTGTTTTAAAAATACTAAATATTTTTCAAATGGAGAAAAAACATTCAGGTTTTATCTAAAAAAAAATGTGTTGCACAGTAAAAAGTTCAATAAGTCGCTTGATATTTATTTTTAATACATTGTATTATATTTTTTAACTTTAAAATCATTCTCCTGAAAAATCATTTTTTTTATTTATTCGTTCTTGAAAAGAGTGAGCGATGTGTATAAATGTGTATATTGTACCTAAAAATGTAACTATATTAAATAAATAAAAGAAAAATTAATATTTTATAGAAAAATCATTTGGCAAAATGTTCTGGTTTTTTTGCAATTAATAGTCAATGGATGATTCCACCAGTTGGGATCTGTCTTATCTTGGCTGTACCAACCGGAATAGGACAGACGAGAGGCGATCCTCCGTCTCCCTTGCACGTGTCTTTGCCAGGCTCGCCACCGGCGCAGAGGAAGGACTGGTGGAGCTCGAAGTGCTGGCCCAGCCGTGTTCGGCGCAGAGACGCCTGGCACTCCCGCTTGTTGACTATGGGCAGCTCAATCTGCAAACAAAAGCGACATGTCATAATTTCTCCGACCCAGTTCCTCCAGGGTATGCTCGGCTACAACAGTCTAGAGACTAGATGACTAGAGTCTATATGCTTACTGTATAAAGTAGCCAAATGGATAGGCCATAATATAAGGCACCCGGGCCCGCGTCATAGGATTGCAGAAAGCATGTGCGAAGACACACTACAGAGGACAACCTCACTTGTGGACTCACTACATGGACTTAAGTACTCTCTTATGGTAGAGAAAGTCCAAGAGAAGTATGTCTACATGAGAGAGTGCGGGTATTATCCTCGTCTCTACCTGACCCAGTTCCTCCAGGGTATGCTCGGCTACAGCAGTCTAGAGACTAGAAGGAATATGTATTTGATGAGGCATTTCTATCCATTGTTGCGCGGTATGATGGATAATCCTGAAACTATCCGGAGCATCGGTCTGTATGTTCCCGATAGTTAGCTAAGGACAGCGTGGGCATAGATAGTTTCCCATTCCTATATGCAGGAGCAACCTGCCGATGGTTATGCCTGTAGGAAGATATGCTGAACAATACCTGTTCCATGTGCCTGAGGGGGTATTCCCATAAGGGATTCTTCTACATCTTTAACAAGAGTCTTCTTGCGCGTATGTTAATTATAAATAAATAAATTGAATTGAATTTCAGAACGACATTAAACTTTTTCATACTGATCAACCAAAAATTAGGATGACTACCTCCTTGATGATGACCTGAAATGATTAAAAGTTGTCCCACCACATTCTCTGATCTGATACAGAAGCATCCAGGCTTCCTAAAAAACCCTTTCTTTTTGAAACTTGAATAACCTACTCTACCTCTAGTATGACCCGGAATGACATACCTCCTTCAGGATGACCTGGTAGCGGCCCTCCTTGCCGAAGACGTCCTTGCCCCAGCCGGAGGCCACGCAGCGCGTGGGCGCGGCTATGATGGGGTTTTCCGGGGGCAGACAGACCACGCCCACATTCTCGGCTTCCACCACAGGCTTATCCAGGAAGAGCAACGCTATGTCGTTGAAAAGACCGCCTGGAAAAAAAACGGGAACTCAATTTTAGTACCAATCAATGAGACAAATGTGGCTGAAATTGTCGAGTTAGATTATAATTGCATAATGAAGCGGCTAAAATTAATAAATCTTAGTGATAGAAGGGTATTTACTGATTTGGTCCTGTTTTATAAAATTCTTAACAGCCCTGATCTCCTAAATCAAATAAAGCTTAGCGCGCGTCCAAGAGGTACTAGGCAAAAATCTGTATTCCCAGTATTTGTACATAATGCAAACTATGCCATGTTCTCTCCCATTCCGCGGCTTCACATGTTAGCCAATGCTTTTGAAAGTATAGATTTATTTAATATATTGTTATCCACCTTGAAGTGTGTACTTTCTCAGCATTTCTTCTCCATGTTATAATGGATAAATGTAAACGTTGTGTTTCACTCTCTCTCGCTGCTCGCTGATGGTGTGTGAAGGAGACGTGTATTGACCAGTGCTTACTACTTGTTATTTTATTATTATTTTATGTTTAAGACTTTTTGTTTCTCTATTAGTGTATTTTTATGTTAGATACTATATATTTATATATATGTATTATGCTAAAGGCATTAGCCGTTCAATAAATAAATAAATAAATAGAGCAGAGAAAGACCAAGGAAAATTTGGCATGATGTACTTTAGATGATTTTTAATAAGTCAGCAAATTCAAGTCAGTGGGAATAATCGGTGGGTATGTATGAGGAGATGCACTAAATGGAAGAGATGAGTAATGTTTGTAGAGACCGATTGATGTGGCATTCTATTCTCTATGCCTACCTCTGCTGGGAAGCAGGGTATTGGTTACTTAGTCCATCAGGAGATAGCACTGCATGCTAGGGTAAACGTCTCATTTTCACCTTGGTTTGGCATCTCTAAGGGTGTTAAACAGGGCTGTGTGGTGTCACCCACCCGCGTAGTACTGGCCGTGCACCACGATGCTGGCCACCTCGGGTTGGTTAGTTAGTGTATTATTATCTGAGTAAGCAGTAAACAGGGCCTTGCGATGTCACCCACCCGCGTAGTACTAGCCGTGCACCACGATGCTGGCCACTTCGGGTTGGTTAGTTCTAGTATTACTATCTGAGTATGTAGTAAGCAGTAAACGGGGCCGTGCGATGTCACCCACCCGCGTAGTACTGGCCGTGCACCACGATGCTGGCCACCTCGCGGTCCTGGTGCTGGTAGATCTCGTCCTTGGTCTGCGTGTCCCACTCGCCGGCGCGCACCTTCAGCTTGGGCTGCGGCTCGCCGCTCTTGCCGGCGGGCACGCAGTGCGCAGCCGTCACCACCACCTGCGGGTGGATCAGCGCGCCGCCGCACTGGTACACGTTCAGCTTCTGCTGCGTGCTGCCCACCGGCACGGACCTGCAAGTTCACTTGAAAATAATGCAAGTTCGAACGGAATAATGCAAGTGTTGGACTCAAAATACTCGTATTGCTCTGTTAAGCAGAGAAACGACACTAAGGTTTATCGAATCTTTCTCGAAACTGCTGTAACTTCCCTGTTGCAGTCTGTTTTGGAACAGTTTTATAATAAAAAAAAACTAAGGGAATATATTTACTTACACACACATACACATAGCTACTATCCAGGGAGAAAGACTAACTAGCTAGCGTCATAGTTACGTGGCGTCGTGTTCACAAATCGCTCACTCCTTCAGTCAACTGTCAGTTGTGCATGTTTTCGGAATGTCTAGAAAATGTACTATATTCCAGCAAAAGCGGCATATTTTTAACTTAATATTTACCCGCTACAGGGCAGAAAGTGTTGTTTTTGCATTTTGAAGAAAAGGTATTGCTTATTTATTTTTCTAAATATACTAAATATTTTTCAAATGGAGAAGAAACATTCAGGTTTTACCTAAAAAGATTTGTTGCACAGTAAAAAGTTCAATAAGTGGCTTGATTTTTAATACGTTTCATTATATTTTTAAACTTTAATAAAGATCTCCTGAAAAATCAAGTTGTTTGATATTATATATCGTGGTCGTACAGAAGAGAGTGACCAGCTACCGAAACGTAAAATGTTCAGGAGGGCCATTTAAGTCACTATTGCTTTGCAACAAAATAAAAACCAATGCAGTTAGTCATTTTTAACAAGTCAATATATTATACTTACAAGATTAAAAATCTTTGGGATGTTTTCAGGGCAATATAAAGCTAGTAAGATATCAAATAGTCAATGATCACGTTTTTGTAAAACAATGCATTTGGTCACTTTCTCCTGTATGACTACGATATGTATGACGTTGTTGAAAGGAGTGAGCGATATATATACCTAATCGTGTTCACAAATTTGAGCTTACTTCAATATACCTTCTCCCAGGAGATTAATCTGACTAGCTAGCGACGCATATAAACCGAATCTCATTCAAAATTCACACTCACTTCAAGATTGCCACCATCCATGGGAACTCGCCGAATTCGGCCTCGTTATCCTTGTCGCCCGTGATGCGGAAGCCGATGCCGTCTGGGTTGCGCACGCCGCAGCCGGCCGGGCGCGCGTCGGGCGCAGGCGCGGGCGTGATGGGGACCTCCACGGTCTGCGGAGGCAGGCAACACACGTCCATGTAGCTCTCACAAGGCCCGTTGCCAGCCCTAGAATTTTATCAATTCAATTTCAATTTCAATTTATTAAAAAAAAAAAAAAAAAAAAATATATATATATATATATATATATATATATATATATATATAAATTACAAACAAAATATGTAAGGCGTATATACATCAACCTTTCCAAGAGTACAATAATTGATGTCCGACATTCTCTGGGGAGTGAGTTTTTTTAAATTAAATATGTATTTTTTTAAAATAAAATCTTTGTATCATGAAATTATGTAATCTCTAGGTTTTATTTTATGACAAAGTTAAATACAAATATCCACAGATGTCATTAATGTACAAATTACATCGTACCAACTGACAGATAGACTTTGACGTTCATTAAAACGTTGATACTCCTTTGAGGAAAATTTGCACCAACGTTCATTTATGTCCACACTCCCGGGAAGGTTAAAAAGTAAGCTAGAAGACTCTTGTTAAAGATGTAGAAGAATCCCTTATGGGAATACCCCCTCAGGCACATGGAACAGGTATTGTTCGGCATATCTTCCTAGAAAGCTAAACTGGCAAAACGGAGTCCTGGTTCCAACCCTGATGTATATATGTAGATCTCGGTGTGAAATAGTAGTGAATGAGATAATTATGGAACATGAAGACGGTTTCCTATATTTGGGAAGTATGTTTTCTAGGGATGGAAAGGAGAGTGCATGCTGGGAACAGATAAAATGGTGCACTAAAGTAAAACCAAATAAAAAATCTATCAGAGAAAGATAAACTGTGAGTACACAACAAAGTCTTGGTTCCATCCCTTAGGTATGGATATGATGAATAGAGTTGTCAAAAGAAGGATGCAAGTAGACTGAAAGCAGTCAGTATGCCATCTCTCAGTGCGGCAAGACCATGTATGGTAGATGTTCCAATGGTGATATAAGGAAAGGGTGCAAGGCTGAGATGACCACTATCCAGCAAACTAAGGAAGGCGGATTGGGATGGTTTGGGAAGGATGAGAGTAGACTGGATGCAGTCGGGATGCCATCTCCCAGTGCGGCAAGACCATGTATGGTAGATGTTCCAATGGTGATATAAGGAAAGGGTGCAAGGCTGAGATGAGCACTATCCAGCAAACTAAGGAAGGCGGCTTGGGATGGTTTGGGAAGGATGAGAGTAGACTGGATGCAGTCGGGATGCCATCTCTCAGTGCGGCAAGACCATGTATGGTAGATGTTCCAATGGTGATATAAGGAAAGGGTGCAAGGCTGAGATGAGCACTATCCAGCAAACTAAGGAAGGCGGCTTGGGATGGTTTGGGTAGGATGAGATGCAGTCGGGATGCCATCACTCAGTGCGGCAAGACCATGTATGGTAGATGTTCCAATGGTGATATAAGGAAAGGGTGCAAGGCTGAGATGACCACTATCCAGCAAACTAAGGAAGGCAGATTGGGATAGTTTGGGCATGTGGAACCAATGATTGAAAGAAAGAACAGCAAAACAAATTTATGAGGCGAACGTAGATGGAAATAGGAGCAGAGGAAGACTTGTCCCAATCGGGTGATTAAATAAACAAATCACTCACTAATTACACTTTTAGGATGATGAAAATCTAATGTAAGAACTCTGTTACTTTGTGCAATTATTTGTGATAAATCTCTCAAAAACAAAACAAAACAAAATCAGTGTAATTTGAAGGTAAAACACTGAAAGTGTACTGCGAGCTAGATGACCTGACCTTGTCGTTGTGTTGACAATAATTGCTGACCTGTGAATCAATTAAAAATCAATTTACACACACACACACACACACACACATATATATATATATATATATATATATTTATATATATATATATATATATATATATATATATATATATATATATATATATATATATATATATATATATATATATATATATATATATATATATATATATATATATATATATATATATATATATATCCCACTATGAATAATTAACATATACTTGACAAACTTACATTTAAGGCGTACATATTAAAAAATAAGTAAAAAGACTCGCTAAAGATGCAGAAGAATCCCTTATGGGAATACCCCCTCAGGCACATGGAACAGGTATTGTTCAGCACATCTTCCTACAGGCATAACCATCGGCAGGTTGCTCCTGTATATAGGAATGGGAAACTATCTATGCCCACGCTGTCCTTAGCTAACTATCGGGAACATACAGACCGATGCTCCGGATAGTTTCAGGATTATCCATCATACCGGGCAACAATGGATAGAAATGCCTCATCAAATACATATTCCTTCTAGTCTCAGAACTGTTGTAGCCGAGCATACTCTGGTGAAACTCAAGTAGAGTCAAGCTTAATACCGTAATTTCTCATATTTTATAGCGTCTGCTACGTCACTGTTGCCAACTTGACGGCTTGAAAGGTCCACTGTCTGTTTGGGACCTGCCCGAGTCACTATACTAGTGATACTCTATGTTACTGAGTGTCCTACAAATGCGCTGTGCATACCTGATGTCTATAATGTTGACTCCGTCTGATATGACGGAATTGTTGGCGTTGCAGAGGTAGTACTGGACACACACGCCATCTTGGCCTTGTTCAGTCTTGCACTTTTCCAAGGGAGCTACAAAAAACATCAATAAATCAATAATACACATGGCTCACTCCTTTCAACAACGTCATATATAAAAAAAACTTGTTCCCATTGCGCGGCTTCACATGTTAGCCAATGCTTTTGAAAGTGTAGATTTATTTAATATATCGTTATCCACCTTGAAGTGTGTACTTTCTCAGCATTTCTTCTCCATGTTATAATGGATAAATGTAAACGTTGTGTTTCACTCTCTCTCGCTGCTCGCTGATGGTGTGTGAAGGAGACGTGTATTGACCAGTGCTTACTATTTGTTATTTTATTATTATTTTATGTTATAAGACTTTTTGTTTCTCTATTAGTGTATTCATTAGTGTATTTTTATATTAGATACTGTATATATCGCTCACTCCTTTCAAGAACGTAATAAATAAAAAAAACTTGATTTTTCAGGAGATCGTTTTTAAAGTTTAAAAATATAATGTAATGTATTACAAATAAATATCAAGCCACTTTTTGAACTTTTTACTGTGCAACAGAACTTTTTAGGAAAACCTTATTGTTTTTGGAATGTTTTTTTCTCCATTCGAAAAATATTTAGTATTCTTACTTATATCCCTTATCCGCACCCGATGGTGCATAGGGCACTGCATCGAATTGACGCAATGTTATGTTGATCATTACTTACATGAAGGCAAGGTGATCACTCTTGCGCTTCAGGAACCAGTCCAGGGTAATATTAAATGAATATTACAGTGTAAAAACACTAATATTTATTTTCAACCCCCCCTGGGAATCGAACCCGGGACCTCCAGCCGGTAGCTAAACACGCTGACCATTACACCACGGAAGCGAACAACGTATTGGTATTTAGATTATTTAAAAATAAACAAAATAAATATTATAATTAAACAGTACCTTTTCTTCAAAATGCAAAAGCAACACTTTCCGCCCTGTAGCGGGTAAATATTAAGTTAAAAATATGCCGCTTTTGCTGGATATCAAAACGATTCAAGGAGTCTGTGAAAATTTGTTTATTTATTTATTTAATTGAAAACATATTACATACATAAGTCATACATATAATATTCTCGATGAGTAATTTCCATTTCTCATTTTGGGACATGGGATTAAGGTTAACAAGACTGGAACACAAATAATAAAAAAGAATTTTTTTTAAATAACCAAAACAAATACTAATACCTAATAACTAATAATGTCCGCCTCCGTAGTGTAATGGTCAGCACGCTCGGCTACCGTTCTGGAGGATCCGGGTTCGATTCCCAGGGGGGGTTAAATAAATATAAGTGATTTTTTCACTGTAATATTTATTCAATATTACCCTGGACTGGTACCTGAAGCGGAGGGCTGATCACCTTTCCTTCATGTTTAAACGATCAAGATAACACTGCGTTTATATGACGCAGTGCCCTATGCACCATTGGGGTGCGGATAAGGGTTTTATTATTATTATAATATTTATTCAATATTACCCTGGACTGGTACCTGAAGCGGAGGGCTGATCACCTTTCCTTCATGTTTAAACGATCAATATAACACTGCGTTTATATGACGCAGTGCCCTATGCACCATTGGGTACACAAGGGTTTATTATTATTTCTTTTAGCACATGAACGCTAGCTTCTTACTTTTTTTAACTTTTCATCTTTTTATGTTTTTAAGTATTTAATTTTATTTAAAAAAAAAATTGTTTTCTGAGAATTTTTTTGTATTTTATATTAAGTTTTTTGTTATTTCGTATTGACTAATTCTACTTAGAAACCTATACCCTTATACCCTGTACTATGACTAAATTATATTGTATACCCACACACAGGCCATGCCTTTGTGGGATTTTTTTTGTATTAATTTTTATTCTTATTAATTTTTTTTGTATTTGAATTTATGCTATGTAATGCAAAAGAATTTAAAATTAAAAATTAAAAAAAAACACAAAATATTATGAACTGGACAAAATATATGTAAGCTGGTTAAAAAATACGTTTTCAGGCGTTTCCCAGTGTGCAAAATAATCCCGCATTCCCGGAGCTAATACTGAAGCATCTAGGCTTCCTGGCAGACCTGTTGCACTCTTGGGATGTCAAAAAAAGTGTTGTGAATAATTGTCGGGTAATATATCCAAAATAAAACAAGGTTTGTTGGATTGAATTCTACATTTATTTATGTATATGTTAAAACGTGACGCGTTTCCTCTTGTTAAGACATTATCAAACACTGTTTGAGTACATTGAGTATTTGATAATGTTTTTATAAAACGCGTCATGTATTAATTAACATACACATAATTAACATATACATAAATAAATGAAGAATTCAATACTTTTTCATATTTTTTATGTTATTAAGTTTTTAATTTTATTAAAATGAAAAAAAATTGTGTTCTGAGACTCGAGTTTTTTTTGTATTTTATATTAACACTATTATATTATACTATTATATTATATTATTCAAGTTCTACTTATAATACCTATACCCTTATTACCCGTATTAATTTTTATTCTTTATTAATATTTTTTGTATTTGAATTTATGCTATGTAATGCAAAAGAATTTAAAATAAAGAAAAAAAAATCCAATAAACCTTATTTTTTGACATCTCATCAAAGATGAAGAAGAATATAGAAGTCTGGGCATTTACGGGGTTGACGACCGTCATAGGCTGGTTTAAGTGATGTAAAAAAATAATGTGAAAAAAACTCCTGTAATCGGAGATAATCCAGATTTTGTGAACAAGCATTTGGACACACTCAAAATGATGTCAATAAACCTTGTTTAATTTTGGATTTGTCCACCTCCGTAGCGCAGTGGTCAGCGCGTTCGACTACCGTACTGGAGGTCCCGGGTTCGATTCCCAGGAGGGTCAAAATAAATATGGCCGATTTTCACTCTCATATTTATTTAATATCACCCTGGACTGGTACAAGAAGCGCAGGGCTGATCACCTTGCCTTTATGCAATTTACGATCAAGATAACACTGCGTCGCTACAATGCAGTGCCCTATGCACCATTGGGTGCGGATAAGGGTTAGAAGAAAAAGAATTTTGGATATATTACCCAACAATTCAATATGGAATTCTACCGACTGTCTGCAGTTACAATAAATATGCTGTAAATAAGTTTGAACTCACCGGGGTCCACGCCGGTGTCGCCCACGTTGGCGGGGCCCGCCCCGGGGGCCGGGTTGGTGTTCCCGGGGGGCTTCAGGTTGCCGGGGGTGAGGTCGGGCGCCGCCGTGGGGATGTCGAAGACCCCGGCGATCAGGGAGTCCAGGTCCCCCTGCGCCAGGCAGACGCCCGCCAGGGAGATGACTAGCAGGGCTCGGAGCATTCTGGAAGGCCGGATGAATTATTAGCCAGTGAGTTGGCAAAACATTCACAGTGATACGAGTAAACATAGCAAATGATTGCTGTATTGTGAAGACAATGGTATGAGTTGACAAATCATTCAGTGTTTCACTTAAACACAGTAAATTGGTACATTGTGAAGACAATGATATGAGATAATAAATCATTCACGAAGTTTCAAGTTAACACAGCAGATTTTTGCAGGGATCGAAGTTATCAATACGTTTGCAGTGTTCGAAGTTTAAGAATCGTTTGCAGTGTTTGAAGTTAATAAATCGCTTGGAATATTTAAAGTTAGCAACTCATTTGCAGGATTCAAAGATTAAGAATCGTTTGCAGGATTTGAAGTCTATGAATCGTCTGCAGAGTTTGAAGTTAAAAAATCGTTTGCAGAATTTGAAGTTAGAAAATCGTTTGCAGAGTTTCAGGTTAGAAAATCGTTTGCAGGGTTCAAAGTTTAAGAATCGTTTGCAGGATTTGAAGTCTATGAATCGTCTGCAGAGTTTGAAGTTAGAAAATCGTTTGCAGAGTTTGAAGTTAAAAAATCGTTTGCAGAGTTTCAGGTTAGAAAATCGTTTGCAGGGTTCAAAGATTAAGAATCGTTTGCAAGATTTGAAGTCGGAAAATCGTTTGCAGAGTTTGAAGTCAGAAAATCGTTTGCAGAGTTTGAAGTTAGAAAATTGTTTGCAGAGTTTCAGGTTAGAAAATCGTTTGCAGGGTTCAAAGTTTAAGAATCGTTTGCAAGATTTGAAGTCGGAAAATCGTTTGCAGAGTTTGAAGTTAGAAAATCGTTTGCAGAGTTTCAGGTTAGAAAATCGTTTGCAGGGTTCAAAGTTTAAGAATCGTTTGCAAGATTTGAAGTCGGAAAATCGTTTGCAGAGTTTGAAGTTAGAAAATCGTTTGCAGAGTTTCAGGTTAGAAAATCGTTTGCAGGGTTCAAAGTTTAAGAATCGTTTGCAGGATTTGAAGTCTATGAATCGTCTGCAGAGTTTGAAGTTAAAAAAATCGTTTGCAGAGTTTGATGTTAGAAAATCGTTTGCAGAGTTTGAAGTTAGAAAATCGTTTGCAGAGTTTGAAGTAAGCAAATCGTTGCAGGTTTCCATTAAATTACAACATACACATAAACAGAATATATATTTTTTTGACATATTTGATATTCAGAATCATTGTACATATAATTATCTCAGCGTGTGACACGTATGGCCTTTTTATCTGACTTTTTGCTATAAACATTTACTTAAAAATGATGGAACAGTATGACGGATAAAAATAAAAACATCAAGTCGTAACTACATAATTTTATATTTGTTTATACGGAGAAGGGAATACAGATATCTGGGCATTTACAGGTCTTACGACCGCCAATTGGCTGGTTTAGTTATCATTTAAATCACAAAATTTTGACGCACTTAATAATTGTGAATAAAAAAACGGTCTTTATGAGTCACTTTGGGCTCAATGTTTGGTACATTCAAAATACTTCGAATAAAAAAATGGTATAAGAGTCACTTTGGGCACACTCAAAGTACTCTGAATAAAAAAACGGTCTATAAGAGTCACTTTGGGCACAAGATTTGGGCACACTCAAAGTATTGTGAATTGAATAAAAAAACCGGACAATAAGAGTCGCTTTCAACAAACTTAAAGTATTTAAAAAAGGTTAATTAGAGTCATAGATGATTCGGACACACTCAAAGTTTTGTTAATAATAAATAATAATTATTAATATATTTGGCATTGTCTGGTTTAAGTGATCACTTTACGCACTGTTAATCATTCACTTTTCTACGCACGATTGACGACCACACTACTTTAATTTTCGGAAGCTGTATAAATGCTACTTCAAACCCTCATTCTCATATGGTGCATAGGGCACTGCATCATATAAACACAGTGTTAATCTGTTCGTTAAAGCATGAAGGAAAGGTGACCAGCCTTCCGCAAAATGCCACAATTGGTGTATTTTTCTAATAACTTTGCCTGTGACATCTTTGGGTGAAATTAGTAAGTTACCAGAGGCCTTCATGAAATATATGTAATATCCCCGAATTATTTTTACATACCGGGAGAATGCTGAATACAACATTTTAAATTTTATTAAACCTGTTTGTACTGGTTATTTTATTGACAATATTTGTAAAGGTCATTGACAGGTCATAAGCCCTGTAGGTACTCGAATTTCTTCGTCTGTGTTGAGTTTTTTAAATGGGCAATTTTGGTGTGTGTGACCGGAGGTTTGGTCGCATTTAAAACATTGTGAATCTCTGGTAGCTTTTTGCATAACTTAGCATAACGTCAACCAGTTAAACCGGTTGGGAGAATACCGGCTGATGTGATCTGTTTACATATATATATATATATATATATATATATATATATATATATATATATATATATATATATATATATATATATATATATATATATATATATATATATATATATATATATATATATATATATATATATATATATATATATATATATATATATATATATATATATAACGTGGTAATATTTTCCTTTTGAAAATTAAGTGTAAATAATATGTAAAGTGGGTGTATAATAATAAAATAAACAATGTGTTGCTTTGTAATTAAAGAAACGACAATAAAAGTTTATTCTTAATTAATCTTTATAATAATTTTTATATCTATCTATCTATCTATCTATCTTATTCTGACAGTTAATAATATTATCGTAAGTCTTTTGTTTTCTCCTGAGCGACGCATGCGGCATCTGGTGGTTGAACTGTTTTATGTAGGTACTTTTTGTAAGTACTTAATAAAATGTATAGGTAGGTACCTAGTTATTTTATTACATCTCCCCCCTTGGGGATGAAAATTCATAGTAAAATTTTCACTCGTCCTCCGGATCATCTTCTTGTATAAGTTTAGTGATATAATAAAGTTTTTTTTTTTTTTCGTTCTTTTTTTTTTCTTTCTTTTTTTTTTTTTCTTGACCCTTTTAAAGTAGACACAGTTTTTTTTCAATCCATTTGTTTTTTTCTTTTGAATTCCTTCATTTTTATTCTGATCTCTTAAATTATCTTCTAATTTAACTAAATTTACAACTTTTAATTGTTCATCTGCATTTTCATTCGAGTTTAATACTGAATTCCTGCTTGGACAATCTACTTCTAAATTCTTCTTTCCTGGAGAATATTTTATTTTATCTTTCGTAGAAGTTTTTTCTACTTTATTTTTATTTTCATTTTTCAAGCACTGTTTCTGTGTTATTTGTATGTCTTTATTTTTATTCTGATCTTTTAAATTATCTTGTAATTTAACCAAATTTACAACTTTTAATTGTTCATCTGCATTTTCCTTCGATTCTAATACTGGATTCCTGCTCATACAATCTGCTTCGAAATTTTTCTTTTCTGGGGTATATTTTATTTTATATTTTGTAGAAATTTTTTCCACATTATTTTTATTTTCATTCTTCAAGCACTGTTTCTGTGTAATTTGTAAATCTTCATTTTTATTATTAATCTTATCATCCTCTTTTGTTTTAAACCAGCACGTTGCTTCAGAGTGATATCGAGTTCCCTTATTTAAATTTTCACAAATCTTACATGGACTTTTATCTTTAATTTTATCACTAGTTCTTAGATTTCCACGTCTTCTTTGATTATCTTCTAATCGTTTTCTTTGATCATCTTCTAATTTTTCTCTCTCACTCCGAACATATTGTAGTAATTGTTTTAATACATCTAATGTTTCATCATCCATTTCCAATTAACAAAATTGTCGTTTTATAACGTGGTAATATTTTCCTTTTGAAAATTAAGTGTAAATAATATGTAAAGTGGGTGTATAATAATAAAATAAACAATGTGTTGCTTTGTAATTAAAGAAACGACAATAAAAGTTTATTCTTAATTAATCTTTATAATAATTTTTATATCTATCTATCTATCTATCTATCTTATTCTGACAGTTAATAATATTATCGTAAGTCTTTTGTTTTCTCCTGAGCGACGCATGCGGCATCTGGTGGTTGAACTGTTTTATGTAGGTACTTTTTGTAAGTACTTAATAAAATGTATAGGTAGGTACCTAGTTATTTTATTACATATATATATATATATATATATATATATATATATATATATATATATATATATATATATATATATATATATATATATATATATATACATATAAATATACAGTGGGTGCCCAAATTATTAGGGACACTTCGAATTTCCTGTAATATTATGATTAAATGAATTTAATAGGCAATAATTTGACAATGTTACCAATATATAAATAATTCCATCGTTTCTGTGACGTCATTCATTACCAACTTACGAAAACAACGTTTTTACGAAGGTGAATTTACCAAAAGAAAATTATGAATAAAAATATAGATTATTTCGGCTGTTATAAACACAAAACGAGCCGTACACAATCCTTTATAGATTGAGTGTGTTAAATTAGGTATTCCTCCCGATTGATATTGTAGAAAGGACATAGACTGTATGGCGTTTACCAATATTAAAATAACTCCATCGTTTCTGTGACGTCATTCATTGCCAACTTACGAAACAACGTTTTTACGAAGGCAAATTTTGCAAAAGAAAATGATGAATGAAAATATTGGTTATATCGGGTGTTATAAACACTTCACGAGTCTAATACAATCCTTTATAGGTTGAGTATGTTAAATTACATATTCCTCCCGAGTGATATTGTAGAAAGGACATTGTCAATATGGCATTGTAAGGACGTTGACGATTCGACACAGAAGACGATTTCGACAGGATATAGCGAGGACAACACGCGATATGACTCTAAATTAAACCTTCCTAGCCCAAACTGTCTACAAAATACACTTGTTCCAAAAAGGGGTATTTTATGACCCTAGTTATGTTAATTGAAATAAAAAATAAACTAAAAACATATACAACATTTTGAGTGTGTCCAAATACTTGTTCACAAATCTGGATTATCTCCAATTACAGGAGTCATTTTCATATTATATGTATTTCTTACGTTTAAGTCACTGTTTCTTACGCTAAAGTCACCGTTTTTTTACACTACAATCGTATTTCTTACGCTTAAGTCTCTGTTTCTTACGCTACAATCGTATTTCAATTAATAAAAAATAAATAAAACCCTTCTCCACACCCCAATGGTGCATAGGGCACTGCGTCATATAAACACAGTGTTATCTTGATCGTTTACACATGAAGGAAAGGTGATCAGCCCTCCGCTTCAGGGTAATATTGAATAAATGTTTCGATGAAAAATTCAGTAATATTTATTTGACCCCCCCTGGGAATCGAGCCCGGGACCTCCAGAACGGTAGCCGAGCGTGCTGACCATTACACTACGGAGGCGGACATCTCCAATAATCTCCAATTACAAGAGTAAATTTTCATTCTTGGGTAATATATCCAAAATTAAACAAGGTTTATTGGATTGAATTCTACATTTTTTTATGTATATCGTAGTCATACAGGAGAAAGTAACCAAGTGCATTTTTTAAAAAACCTGATCATTGACTATTTGATATCTTACTAGCTTAATATTGCCCTGAAAAAATCCCAAAGGATTTTAAACTTGTAAGTATAATATATTGACTTGGTAAAAATGACTAACTGCATTCATGTGTATTTTGCTGCCAAGCAAAAGTGACTTAAATGGCCCTCCTGAACATTTTACCTTTTGTTAGTTGGTCAATTTCTCCTGTACGACTGCGATATGTTAATACGTGACGCGTTTCGTCTTCTTAAGACATTATCAAACACTATATTAACATATACGTAACATATACATAAATAAATGTAGAATTCAATCCAATAAACCTTGTTTAATTTTGGATATATTACCCAACGATTCATTATGGAATTCTACCAACTGTCTGCAGCTACAATAAATAAGATAATTTTAACATTATTTATGCTCAATAAAAAGCTTCTTTATATCTCACCAATAGATGTCTCTAGTGAAGTTCTAGTGATTCAAGAACAATGTTTCTGAATTGGTTCATATATATATATATATATATATATATATATATATATATATATATATATATATATATATATATATATATATATATATATATATATATATATATATATATATATATATATATATATATATATATATATATATATATATATATATATATATATATATATATATATATATATATATATATATATATTTATATATATATATATATAGGACTTCCAAGAATTTGAGTAGTGTGGTTGTCAATAATGTGTAGAATTGGTGAACGTTACACGTGTGTAAAGTGATAACTTAAACCAGTCTATGACGGTCGTCAGCCGCGTAAATACCCAGACTTCCATATTCTTCTTCATCTTTGATGAGATGTCAAAAAATAATACAAAAACATATCATTTTACCGCAATGGCATTGCCATCTGTTGAACCTAACGCTACCACATGCAATACTGACTGCAGCTCATGGCGGACAGCGAGCTTCTAGACGTCGTTGTTTTTTTTAAATTCTTAGTATTTTTTCTATAAGTATAATAAAATTATACACGCCACAAATGCGAGCTTTACATTTGATTTATTTTCCTGTTTCCTTATTTATGTTCTGGAGGTCCCGGGTTCGATTCCCAGGTCAAATAAATATAAGTGATTTTTTCACTCCAATATTTATTCAATATTACCCTGGACTGGTGCCTGAAGCGGAGAGCTGATCACCTTTCCTTCGTGTGCTAACGATCAAGATAACACTGTGTATATGTGATGCAGTGCCCTATGCACCATTGAGGCATCTATCTATATATATATATATATATATATATATATATATATATATATATATATATATATATATATATATATATATATATATATATATATATATATATATATATATATATATATATATATATATATATATATATATATATATATATATATATATATATATATAAATACCCAGAACTATGTATAGTATCACCTTTCCTTCATGTATTTAACGACCAAGGCAACACCGCTTCTACATATACGGTTCAGTACCCTATGCACCACTGCTTACAGAAATGAGTCAAAAGACGACGTCATCAGAATCCCAGAATTCAAAACTGCATCCCGAATTTGCGAATAGACCCTGTAGCTTCACGCCAACGGGCCGCCATCTTTGAAATGATATTTTACAGAAAAAACTCGAAGGAAAACATAAAAAAAACACCAAACCTGTTATCTACTCGACCTCTTGGTATGTTCTGTCACGGATTTAAATAAACAGTTATATGAATACACAATATTGGTGCCATTCCTGTACGTTTAAATCATATATTTCCATATTCTTCTTCATCTATGTTGAGATGTAAAAACAAAGAAAAAACTAAATGAAGAATTTTATCATTTCAATATTATAATAATAATATAATAAAACCCTTATCCGCACCCCAATGGTGCATAGGGCACTGTGTCTTATAAACGCAGTGTTATCATGATCGTTTTATTTATCAAGGAAAGGTGATCAGCCCTCCGCTTCAGGTACCAGTCCATGGTAATATTGAATAAATATTACAGTGAAAAAATCACTTATATTTATTTTTACCCCCCTTGGGAATCGAACCCGGGACCTCCAGAATGGTAGCCGAGCGTGCTGA
Organism: Brachycentrus maculatus; assembly: GCF_059751285.1. NCBI lineage: Eukaryota > Metazoa > Arthropoda > Insecta > Trichoptera > Brachycentridae > Brachycentrus > Brachycentrus maculatus. The sequence goes on along the minus strand of NW_028281280.1, from coordinate 347,219 downwards.
CCATTACACTACGGAGGCGGACAAAATTTCATATTTTTCTACACCTAAATCATTTTGATATAGGTGTAGAAAAATATGAACGTCTGGGCAAATTCTTGACTTTAGCAAACAGTTCATCTCACCAATAGATGTCTCTAGTGAAGTTCTGGTGATTCAAGAACAATGTTTCAAAATTGGTTCATATATCGCTCACTCCTATCAACAATGTCATATATAAAAAAACTTGATTTTTCAGGAGATCGTTTTTCAAGTTAAAACATATAATACAATGTATTAAAAATAAATATCAAGCCATTTATTGAACTTTTTACTGTGCAACAGATCTTTTTAGGTAAAACTTGAATATTTTATCTCCATTTGAAAAATATTTAGTACATTTAAAAGAATAATTAAACAATACCTTATCTTCAAAATGCAAAAACAAACCTTTCTGCCCTGTAGCGGGTAAATATTAAGTTAAAAATATGCCGCTTTTGCTGGGATATAGTACATTTTCTGAGCATTCCGAAAACACGCACAACTGAAAATTGATGATTTTTTATTATGACGTTCTTGAAAGGAGTGAGCGATATATGTAAGGTGGCTGGCTGGAGAGCTATGTTGCTGCTAGGTAGGTCAAATTATTAGTTTTATTAATTACAGTAAAACCTCGATATAACGGACCAATTGCAGGAAGGGGGTATCAGTTAACGCCAAAAGTCTAATATAAAAAAAAGAGTTTCTGCTAAATAAAAAGCTTCATTACATCTCACCAATAGATGTCTCTAGTGAAGTTCTAGTGATTCAAGAACATTGTTTCAAAATTGGTTCATATATATATAAATATAGAACTTCCGAGAATTTGAGTAGTGTGGTTGTCAATAATGGGTAGAATTGCTGAAAATTACACGTGTATAAAGTGATCACTTAAACCAGCCCATGACGGTCGTCAGCCCCGTAAATGCCCAGACTTCCATAATCTTCTTCATCTTTAATGAGATATGCAAAAATAATATTAAAATATTTATACATATATATATATATATATATATATATATATATATATATATATATATATATATATATATATATATATATATATATATATATATATATATATATATATATATATATATATATATATATATATATATATATATATATATATATACACTTGATTTGTTACAATGTCAAAAATTGACCTAATTTGAAGTCATTAAAAGCCAACAGTTGGCAAATAATGACATTCGCTGTAATTGCGCGCGTTTCAATACAAAAATAATACATTTTGGGACCAGATAACAATGCGCTCGAAATCGAAATGGACTTTTAATTGTATTATTATTCAGAACCGGTTCGACAGAATGTCAATGCCTCATTCGGAGTGATCCAAAGACGACCCGAACCGTAATGGCCTCGCTCCGACCGGTCCTATCTCTACTTTTTGGTATTCTCTACAACCCTAATGCATTAAATAATATAATAATAATAAAACCCTTATCCGCACCCCAATGGTGCATAGGGCACTGCGTCATATAAACGCAGTGTTATCTTGATCGTTTACACATGAAAGAAAGGTGATCAGCCCTCCGCTTCAGGTACCAGTCCAGGGTAATATAGAATAAATATGACAGTGAAAAATCACTTTTATTTATTTTACCCCCCTTGGGAATCGAACCCGGGACCTCCAGAACGGTAGCTGAGCGTGCTGACCATCACACTACAGAGGCGAACAATGCATTAAAACAGTGGTTTTTTAAAGTAAACCTTTCCCTTCCGGCGCTAAAATAAAAACGCGCCTCCCGGTGTTGGGTAGTCACTGCACAAAAAAAAAATTAGCGATTTTAAATCGGAAAAATACGGACATTCATAGCTAGTCCCCTTAATCGATTATAAATAAAGTTAAAAATTATAATAATTTGGATTTATTTGCTGAAAACATTGAAAAACCATCTGACAACGCTCACGGTACAAGCATAGGTCCACTGTTGTCGGAAGCCCGAGAGCTACTGCCGCTAGCCAGAGAACATTGAGCTTTGAGCTCCTCACCCTTGCACAGTGCAAGTATGCAAGGGTGAGATGCGAATATAGTGTCGCGGTTCCCGCACACTCTTCACGCGCTGTTTATATATATAATACCTCCGATGTACCCGATAAATTGTGACTGTTATTAATATTATTTGTTTAAATGAATGCGTAAATATGTTATGGAGGAATACCTCAAATCTTAGCCTTGTATTTACTGTATTTATAGAGATATTATGGTTATTAGAAGCAATGTGTACTAGGCACACAACACCGGGGAGGGAGAGTTGACCTTGGTTTGATGGAACCCCAAGGGTTCGGTAGAGGTTTGTTGTTTTACCCGACTAGTTTTATGATATTACGAAAAATTATACGACGTACCATATATCGCTCACTCCTTTCAAGAACGACTTGAATAAAAAATCGTCAATTTTCAGTTGTGCATGTTTTCGGAATGCCCAGAAAATGTACTATATCCCAGCGAAAGAGGCATATTTTTAACTTAATATTTACCCGCTACAGGGCAGAAAGTGTTGTTTTTACATTTTGAAGAAAAGGTATTGTTTAATTATTTTTTTAAATATACTTAATGTTTTTCAAATGGAGAAAAACTTTTCAGGTTTTAGACCCGCATATGTTTCAATTTTGCTGTTATGACCTGTGCTCGGGAAATCCCGATATTTTGAAGGTTACAATGTTTGTAAATATTAATTTATCGGGATATTGGTACAGAAATTCCACATCTGATGGCTAATATGATCTTTTGGAAAAACCAGTATACACGTTCGAGATAAGATACTTGTGACCTTATATGAACTATATATATATTATACACACACACATATATATATATATATATATATATATATATATATATATATATATATATATATGTATATGTATATATATATATATATGTATAGATATATATGTATATATATATAAATATATATATATATATATATATATATATATATATATATATATATATATATATATATATATATATATATATATATATATATATATATATATATATATATATATATATATATATATATATATATATATATATATATATATATATATATATATATATATATATATATATTTATATATATGTATATATATGTCCGCCTCCGTAGTGTAATGGTCAGCACGCTCGGCTACCATTCTGGAGGTCCCGGGTTTGATTCCCAAGGAGGGTAAAATAAATATAAGTGATTTATTCACTGTAATAATTATTCAATACTACCATGGACTGGTACCTGAAGCGGAGGCCTGGTTTTTATTATATATATATATATATATATATATATATATATATATATATATATATATATATATATATATATATATATATATATATATATATATATATATATATATATATATATATATATATATATATATATATATATATATATATATATATATATATATATATATATATATATATATATATATATATATATATATATATATATATATATATATATATATATATATATATATATATATATATATTTTAGAAATGAGATATTTCTCTCACTATCCCAATATCGAATGACGACGTTTTTCATTAATATATATTTTTTAATTTTCTCTCATTATCATTTTCATATCATAACCCACACCTGTATAAGCGCCATTGAGGTAGTTTTTTTACGAAAATGGCGCTATATAAATCATCCAAAATTGATTTTATTTTTCTCCCGTCTGACAAGGATACATCGAGTCTAAAATCGGCGATGTCATGTAAAAAATACATGTTGAATGTCTCTGCGCCGGAAAACCGGTTTACCGTGTTAACCCTTGCCCGGATTATCGGCGTTTTGACGTGTAATAAATAACGTGACATTGCGATGTGCAAACATTGCAAATTCAATTGGTATTCAAGTACCGCATCGGCCGAAAATAGACGTCGCTGTCATTATTTTCGTTCGAATTTGGAACGAGGAACGAATTAAATCAAGGACGCTTCGTTTATTTTGAATTTTCGAATTCGATTTGACACATTGTTCTATTTTATCTATGGATTTATAAAGAAATGGGGTGGAATGTGTAACATTTTAAATTAGGTACCACATCAACCGAATAACGTTATAGGCTCGCTTCTTTCATTTTGAATTTTCGAATTCGATTAGACGCATTGTTCTATTTTATCTATGGATTTATAAAGAAACGGGGTGGAATGTGCAACATTTTAAATTAGGTACCACATCAACCGAATAACGTTATGGGCTCGCTTCTTTTATTTTGAATTTTCGAATTCGATTTGACGCATTGTTCTATATTATCTATGGATTTATATTCAAATTAAGGAAACGGGGTGAAATGTTCAACATTTTTGATATGCAATATATTTAGTGTGTCCAAATACTTGTTCATAAAAATGGAGTATCAACAATACAGTACTATCAACAATACAGACTACTAAAAGGCAGTAATGCTGTAAATAAATAAATAAATAAATAGTTAAGACATTAAAAAAATGGGATTTATTTTTTTCATATTTTTTTTAATGCAAAACATCACACACAAAAAAATAATATAAAAAAAATCTTCAGAAAAATTGTTCTTGAATCACTAGAACTTCACTAGAGACATCTATTGGTGTGATTCAATTTAGAAAAATTGGTACATATTCTTCTTCATCTTTGATGAGATGTCAAAAAATAATATGAAAAATAACTTCTATAATTCGAGATAATCCAGATTTGTGAACAAGTATTTGGACACACTCGATACGTTGTAAATAAATTAAATAGTGTAATTATATAATAATAAATAAAAAATCCCTTACCGCACCCCAATGGTGCATAGGGCACTGCTTCATATAAACGCAGTGTTATCTCGATCGATTACACACGAAGGAAAGGTGATCAGCCCTCCACTTCTTCAATATTGAATAAATATTAGAGTGAAAAAATCACTTATATTTATTAAGCCCCCCTGGGAATCGAACCCGGGACCTCCAGAACGGTAGGCGAGCATGCTGACCATTACACTACGGAGGCGGACAAAAATTGATAAGTGTAATTATTAAAAGCCAAAGTAAATAGAAAATCGTGTTTTCAAGCGTTTACGAGTTACGGGTTTGATCATTATATATAGAAGTTTCAAAATTTTGTGTAGTGTGGTTGTCAATAAGGGTAGAGTTGGTGAATGTTACACGTGTGTAAAGTGTGATCACTTAACAAAGCCTATAACGATCGTAAACCATTTTTTTTTAATTGAATGGAATAAAAACGACGCCTTCTTAGAATCATCAAATGTTTTTTACGTATTTTAAAGAATTCACATATTAAATACTTGAAAGTGGTCAGGAGTCGTAACAATCGGCGGGTATGTATGAGGAGATGCATGAACGTGGAAGAGGCGAAGAATGTTTGCAAGGACAGAGTGGTGTGGCGTTCTATTCTCTCTGCCTACCCCTGCGGGGAAGCGGCGTGATGGTTAGTTAGTTAGTTAGTCACACATTAAATATTAAAACATCCGACACTCGAATAAAAGTTTAACACACAGGCGCCGGTACCTGAATCAAAGGGCTGATCACCTTTCCATCATGTGTTAACGCTTAATGTAACACTCCGTTTATATGATGCAGTGCCCTATGCATCATCGGGGTGCGGATAAGGGTTTGAATGAAAAAATTAATGAAAATTAAATTCAACTGAATTTTAATAGAAGGTATTTTGTTCAGGCTTAAAAGCTTTGAATAACAGGGATTTTAGGGTAGTGTTTTTGCCTAGAATTTTCACTCATGAATTACATGAAATTATATAATAATAATAATAATAAAACCCTTATCCGCACCCCAATGGTGCATAGGGCACTGTGTTATATAAACGCAGTGTTATCTTGATCGTTTACACATGAAGGAAGGGTGATCAGCCCTCCCCTTCAGGTACCAGTCCAGGGTAATATTGAATAAATATTACAGTGAAAAATCACTTATATTTTTTTTACCTCCCTTGGGAATCGAACCCGGGACCTCCAGAACGGTAGCCGAGCGTGCTGACCATTACACTACGGAGGCGGAGGCTACATATATATATATATATATATATATATATATATATATATATATATATATATATATGTATATATATATATATGTAATATATATATGTATATATATATATATATATGTATATATATATATATATATATATATATATATATATATATATATATATATATATATATATATATATATATATATATATATATATATATGTATATATATATGTATATATATATATATATATTTACATATATATATATATATATATATATATATATATATATATATATATATATATATATATATATATATATATATATATATATATATATTTATATATATATATAAAAATAAATATACATCTTGTTTGCTTTGAATAATAAAATAAATTGGCCCGGTAGGAAATCTCATTTCTAAAATCTGTCCCGGCTACTGAAAATGTTGGCCACCCATGGTTTACACTTTAGATATTTTTATAAAACGAAAAACGTGCGTTCGCCTTCTTGAAATCACCAACGTTTTCAACGTATTTCTAGGAATTAACATCTTGCATATTAAAACATCCGACACTCGAATAAAAATTTTATGAACAGGCGCTTGCGCAAACGGGTTTGTGCAAAATAAAACCAATCACGATTGCGAACACATCCCAGGACTCATCGCTGCAGAGACGTCCTCGATCGGTACCTGTTTCCAGGGGCGTGCCTTCCATAGAGGCATAAAAGCAGTGCCTATCCCAGCTTTTTATTTTTAATATTTTTTTTACATTAAAAAAAAAAAGGAAAAAAAAGAAAAAAAAGTGTTTTTATCATTTCACAGCCCTTATTCACACCCCAATGGTGCATAGGGCACTGCATTATATAAACACAGTGTTATCTTGATCGTTAACACACGAAGGAAAGGTGATCAGCCCTCCACTTCAGGTACCAGTTCAGGGTAATATTAATAATACATATTAGAGTGAAAAAATCACTTATATTTATTTGACCTCCCCTGGGAATCGAGCCCGGGATCCCGAGAACGGTACCCGAGCGTGCTGACCATTACACTACGGAGGCATTATTAATAATAATTTTATTATTTATGCAAATATTTCAATTTCATAGTATTTCTGTGAGCCTAAGCGGCTCATTTATTAGAAATAGGTAGCAAATTGTGGTAGAGTGGGTTCCAACCGCGAAACTCCTCTGACTTAAAAGTCCGCGAAACTAACCACGGGACCACAACCCGACATTTATCCGAGTAACGTATGAAAACGCAACTAGCATAAAGTGGCCATATCGCTCACTCCTTTCAAGAACGTCATAAATCAAAAATCGTTAATTTTCAATAGTGCATGTTTTCGGAATTCCAGAAAATGGAATATTATTTAATATTCCATTTTATCCTTAATATTTACCCGCTACAGGGCAGAAAGTATTATTTTTGCATTTTGAAGAAAAGGTATTGTTTGATTATTCTTTTAAATATACTTAATATTTTTCAAATGGAGAAAAAACCTTCAGGTTTTACCTAAAAAGATCTGTTGCACAGTAAAAAGTTCAATAAGTGGCTTGATATTTACTTTTAATACATTGTGTTATATTTTTAAACTTTAAAAACGTTCTCCTGAAAAATCAAGTTTTTTTCGATTAATGACGTTCTTGAAAGGAGCGAGCGATATGTTCCGTTTTGAACGGGACCGTCCCGTTTTAGATAACCTGAAAAACATAATTTTTTCAAATTTATACTTTTAATTCCTCTCATTTTCTTTATCGACATATCTTTTCTTTTTATTAATACATAAAAACTATGAAAAAACGTGTTTTATTGAATATATATACTAATACATAAAAAACGGTAAATGTCCCGTTTTGAGTACAAAAATAAATGTTAACTTTAAACTAGTACCTAGCTTCAGCGCGCTCGGCTACCGTTCTGGAGGTCACGGGCTCGATTCCCAGGGGAGTCAAATAAATATAGGTGATTTTTTCAATGTAATACTTATTCAATATTACGCTGGACTGGTACCTGAAGCGGACGGCTGATCACCTTTCCTTCATGTTTTAACGATCAAGATAATAATAAATCCCTCACCGCACCCCAATGGTGCATAGGGCACTGCTTCATATAAACGCAGTGTTATCTCGATCGATTACACATGAAGGAAAGGTGATCAGCCCTCCACTTCAGGTACCAGTCCAGTGTAATATTGAATAAATATTAGAGTGAAAAAATCACTTATATTTATATTAAACCCCCCTGGGAATCGAACCCGGGACCTCCAGAACGGTAGGCGACCATGCTGAACATTACACGACGGAGGCGGACGATCAAGATTCAACACTGCGTTTATATGATGCAGTGCCCTATGCACCATTGGGATGCCGATAAGGGTTTTATTATATTATTATCAGGCATGTTGCCTTTGTTTTAAATTCCACGAAAAAACAGTTCATAGTCCATCTGTCTCAAAAACTTGTCAGTTCTTCTGTCACTCTTCTCTTCTTCAGGCCAACGCCTTTACGGGGCCATTATGGGGCTTGAAATTGTCAGGATAGTGAAATACTCCCATATATCGCTCACTATGATAACACTGCGTTTATATGATGCAGTGCCCTATGCACCATTCGGGAGCGGGTAAGGGTTTTAAAATAATGATAATAATAATAAATACAATTTCCATTTTAAAATAATCTAATTCATTCTCTGTGCACGCCATTGTCTACTTTTTATTACGTACTTTTCTTTTATGTACATCTTTACGCAATGTTTTACTTTAAAATTACACAAATTTTGTTTTGTTTTGTATTCGAGTGATTTATCTCAAATATTTGCGCAATTTCACAAGGTCATAGATCGCATTTAAAACAATAATGGATAAGTATCACGATGTGTGATTATGGGCTAGTAAATTAATATGAAAGATCACAAGACCATCGGTAGCATTCTTATTGAAATCTGTAGGGAACTAAGGGAGATATGAAGGTTTAAACTTTACATATTTTAATCAAACGAAAAACGTGCGTTCGCATACGTCATCAAATCGTCATCGTACGTTTTACGACGTCATATGGTTTATTGTCTACGGTTTATAGAGCTGTAATAGTAGTAGTGTGGATTGTTTGTTTACCACTACACTACCATTAGCGTTATACAAATATGAGGGGAGGGTGGACCATTGACATCAACAAATAGAGCCGCCAATAATTTAGCAATGTTACCAATATTAAAATAACTCCATCGTTTCTGCGACGTCATTCATTGCCAACTTACGAAAATGACGTTTTTTCGAAGGCGAATTTTCCAAATGAAAATGATGAATGAAAATATTGGTTATATCGGGTGTTATAAACACTTCACGAGTCTAATACAATCCTTTATAGGTTGAGTATGTTAAATTAAATATTCCTCCCTTCTGACAAAGATCCGTTGCATTTATAATTTACCTTGCTTATTATGTACAAGGTTTATAGATAATTTAGTGGATTTTTGTTTCTTCTAGCTAATTAAATTTGTTTTATTTGCATCTGTGTTGGGAACAGGAGGGATAATCTAGTGTGGGCCAATCAGGAACTTGTCAGCATTTGCTCATTGCTGGGAGGAAACCACGTTGCACTCCTCAGGAGAAGCCGCTCACAGAGACTGCTGACTGTCCTCAACAGTTCCGTTCCACTAGAAGAGGGTCCGACAGTGACTTCAGCGTAAGAAATAGAATTGTAACAGTGGCTTTAGCGTAAGAAACAGTGACTTCAGCGTAAGTAATACGATTGTAGCTTAAGAAACAGTGACTTGAGCGTAAGAAATACGATTATAGTGTAAGAAACAGTGACTTTAGCGCAAGAAACAGTGACTTAAGCGTAAGAAATACGATTGTAGTTTAAAAAACAGTGACTTCAGCGTAAGAAATACGATTGTAGCGTAAGAAACAGAGACTTCAGCGTAAACAGTGACTTCAGCGTAAGAAATACGATCGTAGCGTAAGAAACAGTGACTTGAGCGTAAGAAATAGTGACTTTTAAGTCACTGTTTCTTACGCTAAAGTTTACGTAAGAAATACGATTGTGGCGTAAGAAACAGAGACTTCAGCGTAAGAAATACGATTGTAGTGTAAAAAACGGTGACTTTAGCGTAAGAAACAGTGACTTAAACGTAAGAAATACGATTGTAGCGTAAGAAACGATGACTTAACGTAAGAAACAGTGACTTAAGCGTAAGAGACAGTAACTTTAACGTAAGAAACTGTGACTGCAGCTCAAGAAACTGCCATTGGGACGGCATCAAGCAGGCAAATAACGTAATATTGACTTACCTTGAATTCCTCTACTAGTTTCGACGAAGCGGTCAGACCAGTGAGATTTTACACTAAGTTTATATGTATATATATGTGTGTGCACATATGAAAGTCTCTCCGCACGACCGGCCCGCACTGCGCACTCCACAGATTGAGGCTCCAGCCAGTTTATTTGCTACAGAGAAGTGTCCACGGTACGTCACTGGTGTCATTGCAACCGGCGCATGTCAAACTGTGAAGCGAGTCCATCTGTCAGACGGTGTGTAGGTACCGTACTTGTAACAATAACTCGTATCTGGTAGGTTCTATGGTTTTTTGAACTACAGTCTGTTCACAGTAATTTTACCTCTAGTTTTTTTAATTATTTATTTGGCAGTATTAATAATTTGAAAAAAAATGGAGGAAAAAATGTGAACATTTTAAAAATTGATTTGTTTGTCAGTACACAAAATTAAAAAAAAACTACAGGTAAAATAACTGTGAACAGACTGAAGAGATGTTGTTCCTTCCAAATTTGTGTATTTATTATAAGAATTTATGTATTAAAATTATATTCATAAATGTATGTGAAAATAAAGAACAAAGAGACGCAGTTCATCGAATTTTATTTTGTTTATACAGGTGTATATATATATATATATATATATATATATATATATATATATATATATATATATATATATATATATATGTATATATATATATATATATATATATATATATATATATATATATATATATATATATATACATATATATATATATATATATATATATATATATATATATATATATATATATATACACAAACACACACACAGTTTGAGAAACTCTGTTTACCCAAGAAAATAAAAAGCTGATAAACCCAAATGTGACCTTAGAAGTATAATTACTAAAAAATACATAATTACACACCAGTAATTAGTGAACGCTTCCGTTCCCAATTCTATTACAATATTTCAATTCATTTTTTCATTATTTCAAATTTATTCGACAGACGCCGTGGCGTAGTTGGGTGGACGCTCGACTGCGAAACTCGTGTCGCGGGTTTGATTCCTGCCAATTGCAGAATAAATTCAAGAAAGATTTATATATTTAATTGGTCTGGGTGTTTGTGATGTATTTTTCACATATACCGGGTTTGATTGGGTTATTTGGACACACTCAAAATTTTGTAAATAAATATTACAGTGTAAAATCACTAATACTATACTCCTTACCTTTCAGTAAATCTTTTCGTTCAAAACCATATCGCTCACTCCTTTCAAGAACGTCATAAATCAAAAATCGTCAATTTTCAGTTGTCCATGTTTTCGGAATGCCCAGAAAATGTACTATATCCCAGCAAAAGAGGCATATTTTTAACTTAATATTTACCCGCTACAGGGCAGAAAGTTTTGTTTTTGCATTTTGAAGAAAATGTATTGTTTAATAATTTTTTTAAATATTATAAATATTTTTCAAATGGAGAAAAATCTTCAGGTTTTACCTAAAAAGATCTGTTGCACAGTAAAAAGTTTCATAAGTGGCTTGATATTTATTTTTAATACATTATATTATATTTTTAAACTTTAAAAACGCTCTCCTGAAAAATCAAGTTTTTTGATTTATGACGTTCTTGAAAGGAGTGAGCGATATATTTATTTCGAAGAAAAGGGTATTTTTTCAATACAAAAACGGTGTTTAAAGCAAATAAATTCAAATACGTAAAAATTGTTTTCTGCGTTTAAAAAAACAACATTTCTGCTAATGGCCTGTTATGCGTGTTGCCTGAACTTAGGCGCATGATCCATTTTCTCAAATTCGTTTTTGTATGAAATTATTTTGTATTTTGACTGCCATCTACCGACAATGGGATATATTACTAACTTTAGTTTGCACTCAATGGTGCACAGGGCACTGTATTACACTG